>NC_036253.1:6042372-6077485 GCF_002742605.1 Olea europaea var. sylvestris | reverse complement strand
TAGACTATATATTTGTTATGAAACTATGGATTCGAGTCCTGGATCCACTTGCTTGCACGAAAAATAGTAAAAGAAAAGAAAGAGTATAATTGATGAAATATAGTCTAATATTCAAAAATTCACGAAAGGTTGCGTACTAAGGTAACAAAATAGTTCCATAGATAAAAGCTAGCTTTATTATTTAATTACGTGCCAAAATGATACACAAAACACCCACCCAATTAAAATCAATAAGCTTAATGACAAATCACTGCATCTATCAGAAAGGGGAACTTTCAATCCTATCAACCATATTTATTTTCAATCCCATATAATTTTGCACATGGAATTGATCATTTACTAGAGAATAATTCTTTTTTCTTTTGCTGTTGATTTGTTAAAGTTTACTAAAAAAAAAAAAAAAAACACATTGAAGGGTCTTAGGAAATCATGGATGCTCTAAAGGACAAAAAGTCAGCATAATTGTGATCTGTAGTATGGGAGTAAGTAAGACGACAATGGCAAAATCCGGTATATTACATATATGTTGATTTATAATTTGTTATAAATGTATAAAATTAATTTAATATTAAATTTCTTAAGTACTAATTCAATATTGTTTTCTTTTTATATAATTGTATTTTCGGGAATAGAAAAAAAAGAGAGAGAGAGAGAATGAGTCCGCACTGTACGAAGAGATGGTTTGCCATCTCTCCACATAGTACGGAGAGTTTGATTTTTCTCTCTACACTGTGCGGAAAGAGTGCCATATATCTCTCCGCACGGTGCGGAGAGTTTTTGTTTTTGCGGTACGGAAAGTTTTTGTTTTTCTCTTCGCACTGTGCGTGCGGAGAGTTTTTGTTTTTGCGGTGCGGAAAGTTTTTGTTTTTCTCTTCGCACTGTGCGGAGAGTTTGGTTTTTCTCTCCGCACAGTGCGGAGAGAGTGCCGTATATCTCTCCGCACAATGCGAAAAGAAAAACAATTTTCTTCACACTGTGCGGAGAGTTTGATTTTTCTCTCTGCACAGTGCGGAGAGAGTGCTATATATCTCTTTGCACAGTGCGGAGAGTTTTTGTTTTCTCTTCGCACTATGTGGAAAGTTTGGTTTTTCTCTCCGCATCTCTCTGCACTGTGCGAAGAGTTTTTGTTTTTCTCTTCACACTGTGCAGAAAGTTAATTTGTCATCTCTCCGCCCTGTGTGGAGTCTTTTTTTTTTTTTTGCACATGTGCAGAAAGTTTTTTTTCCTCTTGGAATTTATATATACTAAAATTATTATTATTTTTTTAATATTGATGGCTTGATGCGTGTGTAAAAAAATATGTGTCAATCACTATAAACAAAATTCTTCACAAAATGCAAAAAATAAAAATGTATAATAAATCTTCTTATTACGCTAATAAAATTACAACAAATTTTTTTACAAATAACATAAAAAATTATTTTTATCTTCAACAAAAAAACACATTTAAAAATTAGTAATTTCATAACCATTTTTTTATCTCGAAAATCAATTATAAAAAAGGAAACAATATTGAATTACAACATCAAATATTTAAAAAATTCAATATTAAATAAATTTTATACATTTATAACAAATTATAAATTCATATATACGACTTACTATATTTGCAGGCAGCTTACCGTATATACAGCCTACCGTATTTACAAACAACTTACCGTATTTGCATCTTACCGTTTTGCAGCTTATCATAAATAATTCCTATCGTATTTGCAAACAACTTATTGTATATGTTGTCTATCGTATTTGCAACTTACTATATTTTTATATACCGATTTTTACACTTATAAATACCCAGAATGCAGAATACCGTATATACACTTACCAAACCGAATGTCAAAAAAAATTTCATATTTTTATTTTTTCAACATAAGCATAAAATAAATATTAAATATATATGAAACATAAAATATAAACGCATATGTATATGGTATTCAATCTTCAATTTTTCAATATTGAATTACACAAAATTTAGAAATATAATCTTCACATTCAACTCAATCATATCAACACTATCAAAGAATACAAGCAAAATAATTTGTATAATCTCGTATATTTCTTATTCAAATATGAAATATACAAGTATATTTTTTTTTAGATGACACAATACTGTTATGCAATTGTAAAAATAATTTGCAATTATTTTCTTATATCATGAAAATATTTCTAGCTATTGCTTCAAAAACTTTCCAAAAAACTAAAATTCATACACTAATAAAAATACGATAAATACAAAATTCATGCAACGCACGTGACAGTGATTAGTTTTATGATTAATTTGTAGTAGGAGGGTAGAACGAGTAATTTTTCATTACTTGTGGATTATTTGAAGCAATAAAATGAATTCCTATCATAAAAGTGTTATCCATCTTTTAATTTTATCTAATAAATGCAAGTTTTTTTTTTTTTTTAATTCCATAGTTGGTGTAGCTTAAAAAGTTGATAAAAATATAAATCAAAGTCAATAATTAATTTTAATTACATATTTCATGAAATTCACAATTTTCAACAACCTATTTCATCAAGTTATATCAAAATATATTAAAAATCTAATTGTAATTATATCAAAACAAGGGCTTTATGGGCTAAACTTTTTATAATAATTTTTTCTATCATGAAAAGTGAAGTGAATTTCTTTGGCATATCATGAGAACGTCTCTGAATTATTTATAATTAGGTTATATTAATAGAACATGATTTGTGGAATGTTCAAAAATAAAGATCAAAAAATGAAAAAAAAAACTCCTAAAATATTGCTTATATGATTAGGTATTCTGGATGCAGACGCTCTCTTGAATCCAAGAAAATGAAGACTCAAGTTAACTTGCCTGGGGATTCCATTCGACTGCAGCATTCAACATTACAAGCAGGTACTATTTATCATATTCTCAGCATCTGACCAAATATGTTTTCTTGGCTGTCCCCTTGTTATAGATGGTCTGTTCAAGGATAAGTGCAAATTTAAAAATTTGTCCCTTTTTGAACACTTAAGTGTGGGGGCATATTAAGGGATAAAAATTCCATATCGGTTAAATACCAAAATATTGACCAATTTAAAAAGATTTTGGACTACTCCTCTTAACAAGGTTGACTTTATTAAGATGGACCCAAATCTTAACACTTATACAACTCATAATCTCTCCAAACAAATTCAGTATGCCACGTGGCATGCCAAGATCCACTGCAAAAGGATCAGAAATCAGAACATTTCCATTGAGAATCAAGAAGTCTTGAGACACACAATTCCAATGGCATCCATTGCAACATTTGCTGCTGTGATTTGTTGTTCAAAATAAATAATAACAAATAATTTGGTCGATGCGGTCGCATGGCCTAATGTCGAGACCAACTGGTCTCGGCATGGGCAAACCATATGACCGCATGGTGCAATTATTTGGTCATTGAAGGCAGTTTTCTCCCTTTGTAAATTCAAAATTGGTGACTTTTGGTTTAAAGTTTGATACCATTTCATGAGTGTGGTGTATGCCTATATATATTGGATCCATGTTGAAGGCAAACACATTACAAAATATCAAGGTTCCATATTACTTCCAAAATCAAAGATCAAAGTCTTTGAAAGCCATATTTATATTCATTCTTTGTGTTCTTCAAATTTTCTAGGATTTGCACTTGTGTTTTGGTGTTTGAATTCTTGCAAGGCTTGTTATAATCCTGCAAACCATTTGCCAACAACATTCAAAGCATCTCAAATTCATAGGAGAAGGGGCAAATATCGTTTGAGGACAAGGATGTCGTGTTCAAGCCATTCATTGATACAAGTTCAAGATTATCTTGTTATTGGCGTTTCCGGTTCATATTTTGTGATCTCTACTCCAATCCGGTGAATTTTCTCCAACAATCTCAAACGACATTTCTGTAATGGAAAGCGAGACAACGTTGGCGACAGTCAAACTCATGAATTAAGACTTGGTGTGGTTAGATCGATTTGATGGAACAAACTACATTCGATGGAAAGAAAAATTGAAGTTTCTTCTCACTGCACTAAAGATCTTCAACATCCTAGATTCAGAATTGGCGCCACTATCGGAACCAACAAATGGAGAAATCGAAGCGGTGAGGAATGAAAAACAAAAATGCCAAGAAGATGAGTTAATATGTCGCGGTCACATCCTCAATGCATTATCGGATCATTTGTATAACTTATATACAAACACAACTTCAGCAAAGAAAATTTAGGATGCGCTCGAAAATAAATACAAAGCAAAAGAAGAAGGTACAAAGAAATTTTTAATTTCTAAGTATTTTATTTTAAATTTTTAGAGAATATTCCCATTCTTTCCCCAAATACATGAAATGCAAGTAATTGTCAATAAGTTGAAGGTGGTAAAAATTGAAATACCGAATACCTTTCAAGTGGGGGCTATAATTGTCAAACTTCCCGGAACTTGGAAATGATACCGGAAGAAGATAATGCATAGTTCCGAAGATTATTCTTCAGAACAATTGCAAAATCATCTTTGAATACGAGATAAAAGTGATTCTCATGAGGGCACTTCCAAAGTAAATACTGTAGAAAATCCTGAATCGCCAACAAAATTCAACAAAAGGAAGCCTTCAAAGAACCTTAATAAGTTCAAGAAGAAGACCAAAGGAGGATGCTTTGGTTGTGAAAAATCTGGACACTATGCAAAAGATTGTAAACACTAGAAACACAACAACTCCGAAGGTAAAGTGAATTTCATCCAGTAAAACAATATTGTGGCCACCGTGAGCAAAATAAATGCAATTAAGGAAAAGGTTCCCGGCTAGTGGTATGATACTTGTGCCACGGTGCACGTATCATATGACAAATCTTTATTCAAAACATACAATGAAGTAGATGGAGATCAAGATATCCAAATGGGTAATGAAGTGCGGTCCAAAATAATTGGAAAATGAAGTGTATAAATTATCTTTACTTTTGGAAAAATGTTACTCTCACAAATATACTACATGTTCTGGATATGAATAAGAACTTAGTGAGTGGAAATCTTTTGAAAAAATCGGACATTAAAAGAGTCTTTGAGTTCGGTAAACTTGTATTGTCACTTAACGAAAAAATTGTTAGAAAGGGCTATTTATGTGAAGAAATTGTCAAACTTTATACTATTGACAATGAAATAAATAAAGTTGATTTTGCTTACATGATTTATTTATTTTCTTTATGGTATGCTAGATTAGATCACATAGGTAAAAGTACCATGAAACACATGAGAAATTGTGACTTAATTTCATATGATGAAAATGATGATATTAAATGCAAAACATATATAGAAGCAAAAATGGTTAAAAAGTCTTATCAAATCGTTAAGAGGACTTCTAGCATATTAGAATTAATTCATTCCGATAAATGTGAATTGAATGGCATGCTAACAAGAGATGAAAATAGATATTTTATAACATTTATTAATGATTGCTCAAGATATACCTATGTTTATTCGATGAAATATAAATACGAGGCATTTGATTTATTTAAGACTTATAAAAATAAAGTTGAAAATAATTTAAATAAGAAAATAAAGATCTTAAGAATACTTCTACAGTGAATTTAATTTATATTGTGAACAACATGACATAATTCACCAATTTTCTACACCTAAAATACTCGAACAAAACGATTTGGCTGAAAGTAAGAATAGAATTATAGTAAAAATGATTAATGTCATGCTTATATATGTTAAGTTGCCCTTTTTTTTATGGGGGTGAAACTTTATTAAGTGCATGTAGGATACTTAATAGAATTCCTTCTAAACATACAAAGGTTTCTCCTTATGAATTGTGAAAAGAAAGAAAATCGAACATTGGATACTTTAAAGTATGAGAGTATCTTGCTTATTGTAAAAACACAAATCCTAATAGGACCAAATTAGGTCCAAGAGGCATTAAATGTGCTTTTGTAATATATGCTAATAATACAAATCTTATAGATTGCTAGATTTGGAGACCAACGTGATTATCGAATCTAGTGATGTAGAGTTCTTTGAAGATTTGTTATCATCGAATAATGAATCAAAGAAAAATATTGAAAACATCCTTAGCTTAAGTGGAACACGTGATGAAATGTCTTCGAAAGATGTTGATGAATCTAGTGAACCACGAAGAAGCAAAAGAACTCGAGTTAAGAAGTTTTTGGGACCGGATGAAATTGATTATCAACTTATCTCCTTTTACTTAATAGAAGGAAATAAGTTTAATGTTGTAAGAACAATTCCTTTTGTTCTACAAGTGGAAATCGAATCTAAAATCTATAAAGAAGCTATGGCTTCTCATGATAGCATTTTTTGGAAATATACTTAAAAATGAAATGGATTCGATAATGTCTAATAAAATTTGGGAACTTGTTGATCTACTACCGGGATCCAAACCTATTGGATGTAAATGGGTATTTAGGAGGAAATATAATGTTGATTGCTCTCTAAATACTTTCAAAGTTAGATTAGTAGTAAAAGGATATCGACAAAATGAAGGAATCGACTATTTTGACACTTATACACCAGTAGCAAGAATAACATTGATTAGGATATTATTCGCATTGGCCTCAATATGTGACTTACATGTTCATTAAATGGATGTTAAGACGACATTCTTAAATGGGGATCTCGATGAGGAGATCTATATGGAGCAACCCGAAGGGTTCGTTCTACCTGGAAATAAACGTAAGGTATGCAAGTTAGTAAAATCCTATATGGTTTGAAGCAGACACCTAAGAAATGGCATGAGAAGTTTGACTTAGCTATAACATCATTTGGATTTAAACATAATACCATAGATAAATGTTTATATTCTAAAGTGTATCATGATTATGTGACATTTATATATTTATATGTTGACGATATATTAATTATAAGTAATTGCATGGACGATATAAAAGAAACCAAGAGGTTTCTATCTTTCACATTCAAAATAAAGGATTTTGGTCAAATGGATACCATTTTAGGTATCAAAGTCACAAAGACTAGTGCGGGTTATCACCTAAGTTAATCACATTATATTGAGAATGTGATAAACAAATTTAAACACTTGAACATGTACTCCAATTGATCCAAGTTCGAAACTTGTAAAGAATGATGGAATGTCGATTGCTCAATTGGAATATGCTAGTACTATTGGAAGTCTTATGCATACAGTTTAGTGCACAAGACCGGATATAGCATATGCTATTAATAAATTTAGTAGATTTACTAGCAATCCAAGCAAAAATCATTGGAGGGTCATTGGGAGAGTTCTTAGATACTTAAAGAAAACCAAGAATTTAGGCCTGCAATTTACTAAATTCCTGACAATATTGGAAGGATTTACCGATGCTGGTTGGATATCTAGCACGAGTGAAAGTAAATTCACCTCAGGTTGGATATTCACTCTAGGGGGAGGTGCTATTTCTTGTAAATCAAAGAAACAAACATGCACAACACACTCGACTATGAAATCAGAATTTGTAACCCTATCGGATACCGGGAAAGAAGTGAGTGGTTTAAGAATCTCTTTTATGAGATACCTTTGGGATGGAAGAATATTTCTTCAATACCTATCATGTGTGATAGTCAAGCCACATTAGTAGAAGCATACATCGAGGTATACAACGAAAAGTCTAGACACATGAGTCTTAGACATGACTGTATAAGGAAATTAATCAATGATGGAATAATTTTCCTAAATTATGTAAGCTCAATTAAGAATTTGGCGGATCCTTTGACTAAACCTCTAAACAGAGATTTATTAGCATCTACTTCGAATAGGTTGGGGTTGAAACTCCTTAATTAAAAAGGTTCACCAACGATGGCAACCCTATAAGTCATTACTCAAAAGGTAATTTATAGGTTCAAAGAGTAACAATAAGTCATTTGATATGTGAATAGTTGCAGCATTATTAAAAAATTCGCAATAATCATATCCTAATTAAATTAATTTTGGTTGTTATTGAAATGAGGGATGAGCTTTAAGCTCTTAATGAAGTTCAGTGCTAAAAGACAAGTATCTCTAAAGGTAGCAAAGGTATTGGAAGAACTTCACCTAAACAATTTTCAAGGTGGTGCCGTCTTAATAGAGAGTTGGAGTTTCTCTCTTAAAATATTGTTGAAAAAGATAAGCACAATGCCATAAAAACGCTAAGCGAGTTATGAGAAACTTGAGAATACGTGGTACACGTGTGTGTGTTCTTATCGGTATTGACATATGGAATAACAGATTCAAAGCTACACGCTACCTTTGATTCCGACTATACTTTGTTTGAATAACATTATGATTAGATTCAAATTGAAAGATATCTAATCCTTATGCATGAGTATCGTATATTATGAATATGAGATTTGTTAATTTTGAACAAGTGGGGGATTGCTGTGATTTGTTGTTCAAAATAAACAACAACAAATAATTTGGTCCATGCAACCGCATGGGTTTGTACCATGCGGTCGCATGGTGCAATTATTTGGTCATTGGAGGCCGTTTTCTCTCGTTGTAAATTCAAAATTGGTGATTTTTGACTTAAAGTTTGATACCATTTCATGAGTGGTGTATACCTATATATATTGGATCCATGTTGAAGGCAAACACATTACAAAATATCAAGGTTCCAAATTACTTCAAAAATCAAAGATCAAAGTCTTTGAAAGTCATATTCATATTTATTCTTTATGTTCTTCAAGTTTTTTAGGATTTGCACTTGTACTTTAGTATTTAAATTCTTGCAAGGCTGTTATAATCCTGCAAACCATTTGCCAACAACTTTCGAAGCATCTCAAATTTATAGGAGAAGGGACAAATATCGTTTGAGAACAACGATATCATATTCAAGCCATTCATTGATACTAAGTTCGAGATTATCTTGTTATTGACGTTTTCGGTTCATATTTTGTGATCTCTACTCCAATCTAGTAAATTTTCTCCAACATTTGCTACAGAGCAGCCCAAAATGGTAAAGGGGCCTTCCCGGGAGCTCACTTGCTGGAACGAAGCTCCATGTCAAGCCATCTCACCTTAGCTTCAAGCCCACAAACTACAGGTTACAATTATTTATTTCTAGCTATAAAGAATTTTAGGGGATCAATTTTGAAGCTTGAAGAAGAAAATCTTGTACTCCATTTTTTGATGATCGTGAAAATTGTAGCTGCATCTAAGTGTACGTAGTTCTCGCATTAAGAGCAAGCCGCCGTAAAGCTTTGTTTGTTTTTGATTTACATGCGAGTTTGAAGATTCCAATTCTATGCTGCCAAATGTCTTGGTGAGAACTGAGAAACGACTTGTGAAGTTGGGTATTTCTTGATTTCTTCTATTACTATTTAGGGCTGGAGCAGTGGTGGCAAAGTATGGAGACGAGTGTGTACTTTGATTTAGAGGATTTGGGCAACACCACTGGCCAATGGGATCTGTACGGATCAGATGCACCTTCACCATACAATTCCCTCGAGGCATATAATTCTCTGCACCAAAATTCAGTTCTTTCAATGCTTTTTGTATGGATTGGTAAATTTGTTTATAGAGTTTTAAAGTTACAAGCTGTTGTAACTTAAAATTAAGTTTTAATCTTTCAACATTTAACCTATTTAATTTTTTGTTTTTATTTATTTAATAATCACTTTTAACACAATTAAAACATCATAATTTATGTTATAACCTCTATTTTAATGACTTAATTGTGAGGGTTGATTTAAACCTATAAAAGGTGGTTACACCTCATATAATAATTTGGAAGAAAACATTTTATATAATTTATACTATATTTTTATATTTTAGCAATTCGATCAAAGGCTCGTTTAATTATCTCCTTATGGTCGTGCTCATAGAAGGAGGGTCACATGGGTTTTATCTTGAAGTTGTTAAGTGCCGAAATAACTCACACGAAGGGGAGACAATACGACTTTAGGACAACTTCCTCGACTTGACTCTCAAGGCTTGGTTTCTAACTCTACTTTTTATGTTTATATTATTTTGAATCATGTTTATGTTATTTAATTGAATTGTGTTATTTATAATTTTAGTTGATAAATTTATCTACACACAAATAACCCAATTTTTCCCAATAATCTAAAATCGTGTTATCGTGATTTGTGAGTGGCTTCTTCATTCCCCAATTATATAAAACCGAATTGGCATTTGCAATTTTGCTTCTGTGAAGGAAAAGATGGCTGACACTAACATCTTATGACTATACTAACAGAAGCTTTACTGATCGATTAAATTGCATATATATCCTATGCGTGTATCTGTTGCATTTCAGTATCTTATGGACCAATGACATATTAAGAGGTTCCCCTTTGGACATTGGATTAAGTTTGTGATGCACTTTCTTAGTTGGTTAAAATTCTTTTTTCCACTGTTTCACACAAAGGATACAGGTATGGCCAATTGTATGAAAGTGTGTGAGAATCTTTTTTTATTTTTATTTTTTCCCCTCAGAAAAGTACATTTAAGTTTTCACATTTTATGGTTTGTTGATTTTGAAACTATTTGTGATTATTACATTTGGATTACTAATTATCAAGACGATTATATGTTTAATCTTGAAATTATGGAGTTCATGATTATTATTTTTAGGTTTTTGATAAGTAAACTTGGTGAGAAATTTTAAAGAAGTGCTTCCTTTAGGTCATTTGAACTCATTCAGCATGGATGGGCTTGTGATAATAAAATACCTCGTATTTCTCATGCTCACTTCCTATAATGTATTAAAAAAAAAAAAAAAATTTGGCTTAACCAATGGTGAAACTAGACTATTAAAAATAAAAACGGAAAGATTCAGCATCCGAAAATTTTATAATTAATTCTATCTGTGGCATCAAGTTTATTGCATTCTTATGCATATTTCCCCAGTGTTCTTTTAAAATATTTTTCCGCATCACTGGTCAACTGGAAAGGTTTGTTTGACAGGAAAAGAAACTTGATGTTTTGAATTTATGCATACACTGGTTCAGTGATAACTTTGAAAAGTTTGTCCCAGAATCATTAAGATTCAGCATCCGAAAATTTTATAATTAATTCTATCTGTGGCATCAAGTTTATTGCATTCTTATGCATATTTCCCCAGTGTTCTTTTAAAATATTTTGCCGCATCACTGGTAAACTGGAAAGGTTTGTTGACAGGAAAAGAAACTTGATGTTTTGAATTTATGCATACACTGGTTCAGTGATAACTTTGAAAAGTTTGTCCCAGAATCATTATCCTCAAACAGATAGCAGCCATTTTCATTTGCATTTTGGTCCAAATATGGCAGCGAATAGTTCTTGTCCAAAAAAACTTAAGTGACCACTTCTCGTGTAATTTCTTCTCAAAATGTATGTATTGGGATTAATATGTTTAACTATTTGATACTCAAGAATCCCCATCGGATCAACTCTTGTCTTCTTTCAGGACTATTTCCAGGATAGATTATTAAGATTTGCTGTACATTGTGGGAGTGGTGTTGTAAAATATAGTAGTCAGTTTTAATCATTCAACCATTTTAATTTCAGTTTTAATATAAAGTTAAACAATATAAAGTTAAAAATCTTAATTGTGGAGTGTAACTTACCTTTTAAATGCATTAACTGTGGGTGCTAGGACATCAGCCATCATGTTCATAGGTTAGTTATAAAAATTGAATGTAGGATATATATATATATATATATCCCTTCTAATTAAAAGGGAGAAATATTAAGGATGCATGTATTTGAGTAAATTGAAATCTACTTACTCGCGTGATTTTTCTGCTGAGAAATTTTTGTAGGAAGGACGCCTTTAAAGTCTTATACACTTGACACTCATGATTAAGTGATAAGGGCATACACAAGAATAAGGTTAAATGTTAAGTTCGTGGAAGCACTGATTTTTTTTTTTTTAAGGTGCCGAGAAGGGCAAAACACTAGTATCTATATTTTATTTGCTATAAAGGCTGGTATCTTATGTATGTAAACCACATATTATGAATTGTATTTTCATGGGTTTCTTTGTAATTGATATGCATTAATTTGTTTAGAAAACACGACAAAATGAGATTTCCTAGTGGAAGCAAATTAATATTTTAGTTTGTAAAATAGATAATCAAGTGATGTTACTAGGTAATGTAAGAAAGTCATGATTGTATTTAAAAATTAATAAAAAATACATAAATAAATAGATAAAATGATTGAACTAGAGTGTAATAGAACAAAACTAATTTATTGGTTCAGACATTCAAGCCGTTTTGAACGCAGGAATGTAAATTGTTACTGTACAAGAGCTACATATCATAAGTACAAAGATATATGAGTATATTATTTGTTATCAATTTAAGTGTATATAACGTGTATAATAAGAAAGGATGTCTAAAGCTTTATTTCATGAATTTTGCACAATGAGTTTAAGAACTTCATATCATAATTCATGTCATGCATTTAAAGGATTGTAAACTGTTAAGTAGTTGTACAATAGTTCATATTATGAAACATGAAACTAAGATCTCATGTGAGCTCTATCTATGACTATTTTATTGTAATGATATTGACGTTTTGAGCAATATGAAGATTGGATTTATAATCTCTACCAAACAAGCGCTATATTATTGCTTGTTTTAGGAGATTATTCTTTACCTTTACGACTAATATTTTGCGAATGTGTTTAAGGAAAAGTTGGAAATATTTGGTTTGATAAACACGTGCACCGACCATCTCCTCACAACATGTTATCTTAACAAATAAATAATTTGTAAGATCATATATTTACTCAATTGAAGTTTGATATCTTTGAAATGTGGGGGTATTAAAAATATTGAATATTTGTGTGCTTTATCCATATCCATAATTATTCATAATTATTTTGGAATTGACACATTTATCAAAATGTTCACATTGAATATGAAGTTTGCAGGTGAAATGCAAGAGTTTAATGGATTCATCTGCTCGAACGTATTACTAAAATCAATATTAAAATTTCGTATATTTATCTTACTAAACTTAGATATGTGATATTGATATTTTGAAAATTTTAGTAGATTTTGCAGATTTACATGTGAAGAATAAAAGCTTTGCAAATTGATAGTACCAAATTATTGTCCAAGAGGGACATGAATATATTGAAGTCCATGGACATATATATATATATATATATATATATATATATATATATATATATGATCTCCTAAGCACCGGTGACTTGATATATCATTTAATTGGTGAATCATTAAATACATGAGACCCACCATTAACTTATTCACCAATTAAATGACATGTCATGTCACCAGTGCTTAAGCTGAGCACCGGTGCGAGATCATTTCTGTGTACATAAATATACATATATAATCGAGTAGGATGAGTTTAAGCCCATAAGGAAGTCACCTCCGGAAGTAATCCAACATTTGTGATTGGAGATCCCATGAAGAAGGTTCAATGTGGTAGAAACAACCCGTATTGCGTGACTTGTAATTACACTACTTATATTATGCTCATCCCTATGGTGATAATGATAATAATAATGTGATGTTAGGAAGGGTTTAACCCTAAATGAGTACCGAGGCGAGAACTCTCGCGAGGTGTGGGTCACACACACCCTTGGAGGACTACCTATATAAGAGTTGTCATGAGGCCGTGGCTATGAGATTGGGTTATTCACTAGAGACTTTTACGAGAATCAAGATTAGAGCGCATTGCCATCAACAGCGTTACCCGCTATGAATTGAGCCTAAATCGATGCTGGGTGTGAAACAATTGAAGTTTGGCCAAAGGGACCTAATTCAAAGTTTAGTCCATTATGGTTCCCTCAAATGGAAATTGTTACCACTAATTGAGGTTCAAGTCCAAAAGACACATACACCTATTGCATAGTATTATGTTGCCACTATAAAATATATTTTTAGAGCCTGTTTGGGCCCGATTTTTTCATCCAAAAAATTGATTTTTTGACCGTTATTTCACTATTTCAGTCGTCATATTTGACTTCTTCTCTCACAGGTGGACCTCACTTTTCTTCTAACGATCAAAAAATCAATTCTTAAAATCACTCCCAAACAAGCTCTTAATCATTTTGAAAGCTTAAAACTTGTGGGGGATTGTTGTAACTTAAAATTAAATTTTAATCTTTCAACATTTAAACTATTTAATTTTCTGTTTTTATTTATTTAATAATCAGTTTTAACACAATTAAAACATCATGATTCATGTTATATCCTCTATTTTAATGACTTAATTGTGGGGGTCGATTTATATATATATATAAGGTGGTTACATTTCATTGCAAAGGAGTATAGAATATAATAATTTGGAAGAAAACATTTTATATAATTTATACTATATTCTTATATTTTGGCAATTCGATCAAAGGCTCGTTCAATTATCTTCCTATGGTCGTGCCCATAGAAGGAGAGCCACATGAGTTTTATTTTGGAGTCATGTAGTATAGAAATAACCCGCACGAAGGGGAGACAACACGACTTTAGGACAGCGTCCTCGACGTGACTCACAAGGCTTGGTTTCTAGCTCTACTTTCTATGTTTATAATATTTTGAATCATGTTTATGTCATTTAATTGAATTGTGTTATTTATAATTTTAGTTGATAAATTTATCTACACACAAATCACTCAATTTTTCCCAACACAAGCATGCATGAGTAGAAATATTGGAAGATGAATTGTGTGGAGTTTATCATAATGTACCCATCTATCTCTCAACGATGGATAGACCTAATAACTTTTAGGATAGCCTTGTTTTTTGTAAGATAAATGGAGAAACGTGAAATTATAATCCTCTCACATTGACATGAACTAATATTATATGCTTAAGTGTTTCATATTGCCCCGTGATTATGATTAAGAGGTTGCTTGACAAAATTTTTAGAAATAAAAATTAATAAAATGTGTGGTTAAAAAGTTGTGAAATCAATAAAATATATGGTTAAAAATGAAAATGGTTAAAAATGAAAATTTGGGCGGTTTTTTTCTTCTTAATCACATCATTGTCGTTCTATCCAACATTAAATGTCATTCATTAGCACAATGAGTTTTGCCTCTTGATATTGCAGAGCTAGTTCTTTGAGACATTTGCTGCTCCATTCACCGAGAGAGGTCTGTTGCTCAAATTCTTGATATTGGGAGGTGGCGCCGCCCTTGCTTACTTTAGCTCCACCGCAACAGAAGACATTTTACCAATTGTGAAGGGCCCACAACTTATTACCAAAGTGTCAATCGTGTGTTTATGTGGTCAGCGCGTTTGGCTTAGCTTAAATGTAAAAAATAAGTCTTAGTTCGTTAGTTAATGCATGGTTTAAAGAAGCCAGTGAGGTCTAAAATAATTTGAAAAAAGCACCATTACAGTTCCTACCTCCGAGTAGTATCTCAACAATCAGGGCTCAGCTCATCTCTTGAGTTGTCCTTAGACCGTCGCTGCTGGAGCACGAGGGGTGCAGACCAAAATCGCTGGTTGGTCCACTGCATTCGCTCGAATTTTTGTGTTCAACGCTTTCTAGAGCCATCTTCTTGAATTTCCTCAGGTCCTCTTTGTACTGAAAGGTATCGTATGTGGCTTCAAAATCTGAGCTCCCATGAGGATCATATATTGCACTGTTTCCAGGTCGAATACCATCGTTTAAGTCGTCCAGGGATATTTTTCCTTCTAAAGCTCGAACTATCTGCATTGCAAAAAGTTAGTGTGATGCAAGAGTTGGTAAAGGAGTCCTTTTTAGAATAAATTTTTGTTACTCAAAATAATACGAACGTGTTTGAAAGCAAAAAGGTAATTAGAAATAAGGTTACGAGAACATAAGCAGATGTACCTGACTCATTCGTGGCCTTCGTCGTGCCAAATGACGAATGCATACAGAAGCACAAGTAACCATACGAGCCATCTCAGTGGAGTTATAATCCTTCTGCAACCTAGGATCAGCTAGAGTATCAAAGTTGCCAGTATCCAGAGCTTGTGTAAGCAAAGGCCTAGCCTACATAATTGACAATCTATGTTACTTGTCCGCAGTCACTGAACAATAACAGTGTCCCAACTGAACGACGAAAATATATTTCTTCTGTTAAAAATATAAAGGAATAAGATGCACTGCACAATGGTACAGGGTAGGCATGGTAATCCAAAGCCAGATATCTGTTCTTTGGGGAAAGTACAAAATGAATAACGGGTTTGTTTCCACATAAATGAAGAGGAAAGCTTCTCAATTGTAGAAAACCAAAATGTAGTAAAGAAATAGACTCACCCAATCAACTATATTACCATCAAGGTAGGGTTGACCTTTATCAATTGGTCTCTGTCCAGTGATCAACTCCAAAAGCACGACTCCAAAGGAGAAGACGTCCGACTTATCCGTTAGTTTGCCAGTGAGAGCATACTCTGGAGCTAAATAACTGCAAGTGTCGATATATGTTTAAATGACGTTTATAACAAGATCTGATCATAAGATTCTTCAAGCTCAAATTTATTATTTTAAAATTAGATTATAGCCCTAGTATAACATTCAAGAATATAACTACATAGAAATTACAATATGAGAATGATAAGAAGACATCTTCTGGAAGCTCACCCAAAGGTTCCCATTACACGGGTAGAGACATGGGTATCAGTGTCTGAATAGAACCTAGCAAGCCCGAAATCTGCTACCTGAGTACATGATGCTGGAAGCTAAATATTGATTTATAATAAAACATAGTAAATTCAAGACAAAAATAATAGTCAGTAAGCAAACATTACATTAATAATAAACTAAATGAACCAAATTCGACCTAACTAAAACCTGAAAAAACACACCAACAGTGGTTTATTCGCCAAGAAATAGTGCTTTCAAATAGAACTTGGGATTTGTCACATTCATTTGAGTTGTTTCTCATATTCCACTTCTATAAATCAAGCAAACAAAACCTAAAATTTTTTTGCTCATAGAGCTCCAAACTCCCAGTGAATGAGGTGGAAAGGTGAAAAAAAATGGAGGAAATGGAAGCAAGATGTCTTTCCTTCTTGGCATATGACATCTTATGCATTGACTTATACCAGATTGAGGCCCAAAAATAAATGAGAATGTACCAGGCATTTGATATTTGATGCATTCCTCTAAACCAGGTCTTGAATATACATAGGAGTGATATAATCCCAATAGAAGAAGTTAAAAGAGGAAGAAAAACTAAAATGAGTTGATGTGGCTGCAAATAATTTGACTTTATTGGATCTTTAGTAAACGACAGATAAAATGGAGTAGAGAAAAAGGATTTATCAGTCAAACCCAATAGATTGGGAACAAGGCGTGTACTTAACTAAGAGTTCTTCTCATTAGTTATCATTAAATAATTCTTGTACTGATCAACAAAAGCCTTCGGCAGAGTGCAATGTATTTATAGCATAGTATTATTTGAATGATATGTGAGTGGCAAAAAGAATAAAGACATATATTGATACCTTGGCGTTGAAGTCGTCATCGAGAAGGATGTTAGGAGACTTGATATCACGGTGTATAATCTTGGGTCGACCTGCATGTAAAAAATTTCAACATATTTAAGTGATTTCGAAACTACACTATATTTATTGAAGAAAAGCATGAAGAAAACAAAATTATATTAGCTGATAATAAAGAAAATTTTGTGTGGAAAAACTCACTGGTGTCATGCAGATATGCCAATCCATTTGCAGAACCTAGAGCAATTTTCATCCGAGTTTCCCAGTTTATAGGAGGCTTCTCCTTCCCTGCATTAGTTCTCTCTAGTAAGACCACATTTAAAGAAGAATAGACATTTAACACTTGGAGTACCAAGATGTACCTACCAAAATGTAGGGAGCCTAAGTTGGGAAAACAAGATTCAAACGTAAGATCAGAAGACTTTGCTTTGAAGAAATCATGTTACAAACAGAAAAACAAAACGAAAATAAAATCAAGTCGAACTATTTACACAGAATTAGAAGCGATAATTCTGTTAGTTATTTCCCAACCATCAGATTTACACCAGGACTGGAAAACTTCAACATATATTACATCCGCAACTTAACAAAACTCTTATTGACGTAGGCATGGATTCTATTCTTCTGCTCCACTCTATAAGGGGTCATCCCCAACTTAAAACCAAACAGACTCAAATACATTTTGGTTACCTTATTCTAAGTGAGTTTAGATCGGTCTCATCCTCGAAGTTACCATTAATGCTAGTTTCATCCAGACTTAAAGCAAAAATCAAGCAGAAAAAATAATAACAGAGTCATCAATTCGGTCATGTAAATCTAGTTTACTTCACTACTGAAAAACTTTAAAACAAAACAAAGATTGAAAACTGCATTCTACATTCATCTATCCTCCAAGTAGAAAATTGAGGGACACACCTCAAGAATATGCCGCAGAATAATTGAACAACTCCAGGTTTATTTACATCCATAATTTAATAATAGGATAAGGTTTTTCCACAGGATAGATGAACCAAGCTGGTAATCAGTGTCATTTCAAAATTTATATGGACAATAAATCATATAGTCCAGTTTATTAGCTTCCCAATTTATATGGACAATAAATTCCCTCAATATTTTTCATCAGCTTTTATTTGAAAGCTCAGTATAGCTGGTAGAATATCATGGACATATATAGTAATCTATGGCACACTTACAAAAAATTGATGCTATTAAATTTAAACTACAGCTTTTGCACCACCATTGTTTTTTCGGCTTAAAGGCATTGATGTTAGAGATATATTGTCCATTTTATTAGAAGTGGCAGTATATTATGTCAACAATTGCGGGTTTAAATAAGTTAAAAACTTCAGGGTCTTACCGTGTAAGTGGAACTCCAAGGTTTTATTTGGAACGAATTCATATACCAGCAGTCTCTCTGCCCCTGAAATGCAGTACCCAACAAGTGATACCAGATGCTTGTGATGAACACGACTTATGGTCTCAACCTCCGCCTGAAATTCACGCTCCCCTTGACCACTACCAGCTTTTAACTGTTTAATTGCAACCTCTTTCCCATCACGAAGTATTCCCTTGTGCACATATCCAAACCCACCTTGGCCAAGGAGGTTGGTGCTGGAGAAACCATTTGTGGCAAGTGCTAGCTCTTCATATGTGAATGTAGTTTTTGTGAAACCCGAACTAGTATTAGTGCTTGGTTGTGGAGCAGGCTCCTCATTGCTCAAGCCACTATCTAAAGAAGGTGGTGACAGTGGATTATAACCATCCATCGAAGGCAGCTGGTGATGTGACAAAACACTAGGTTTTGGCAGCATTCCAACCCTGTTGCCAGTCAGCGGTGGAGCAGTCTGTTGCCAGTGATGGTGTGGACCACCGGAAGAGTCTATAAAAGAAAAATGCATGTTTGGATTTGCACTTATGCAATCAATAAAAAACAAAGCAAATGAACTAAATGTTTAGGTGATTGAAAGAAAGATTTCAAACAAATAATAAATATGAATTTCACAATTTAGGTCATTCATAGATGGACTTGGATACCTACTACAATCTTGAACTGAAGTGTTTGACACAAGGCACTTTGCAATATAGTAGAAAAAACTTTATTTGACCACTGCCATGCAATATGCCAGCAATTAGCAAATGGATCTCAAAACAATTATATAACCTTTCCCATTGTTTAAATGATAGCTAGCCTCATTTTTTGACACCTGATACACTAAAAGTGTCATTTTCAGACTTTCAGTTAAGAGGTGAAATCTTGGTGCAGCATCAATTCGCTTGTAGAGAAGATCCTTTTGTTGTCATAAATAATTTCGAGAACTGCAGACAAACTCCGTTACTGAGTAGCTAGGTGGGCCCACAATAATTCAGTTTTAACTATTAGAATGCATGTTAAGGGAATATAATCCCACATCGGTAAAATACCGAAACAATGACCAATATATAAAGGATTGAGACACTTCTCTTAACAAGGTTGACCTTATTAAGATGGACCCCAAGTCTTAACATGGTATCAGAACCCATTAAGCTCCCATGAGCGATTCGATCCGGTTAAGTCTCTAAAAATGAGCACACGAATTTCAAGATTGGTCTGCTCAAACGAGCCACCATCTTGCGGGGGCATGTTAAGGGAATATAATCCCAAATCGGTAAAATACCGAAACAATGACCAATATATAAAGGATTGAGACACTCCTCCTAACAAGGTTGACCTTATTAAGATGGACCCCAAATCTTAACAATGCAATCCCAGCCTCCTCAATTAATCACGCTATCCAACACATTAGTTTTTAGATTTTTTCCCCCCGCACTAAAGCAAATGTCAAAAACATAACAAATGATATTAGGTTACAATTTGTTTATCAGTGGAACACTAGAAGTCGAGATGCATTAAGGGTGTTTTGATTACGAATATCATGAAATCACTCTTTTCCTTCTGAGGTAAGTCCATTTATATCTTTTTCAAGAAAAAAGAGATGGCGGTAAATTTACCATTATGCTCTTTGGATTTCTTCAATCAATTAGAAGTTGATAAAATGTATTTATAATTTTTGAAATGCAAGACAATGCGAAGTTGTGATATCGCAAATCTTTAATATCTTAGACCACCATGATTTTAATGATAGTACTCATCTTCTCTTGACCAGGGTCAGCCCTAAAGTTTTTGGTGCCCCGTGCGACATTTTAAAATGGTATCTCTTTCACAGAGCCGGTCCTGGACAGAGGCCTATGCCTCAATCCCAAGACCATTAGGGGCCTCATTTTGGCCCTTTTTTTTTTTTTAACAAGGTGAGCCAGCCCAAAGACTAATTATCTAACAACAAAAGAACACCCTTAAATCCCAACCCAACTTATATATCAAAGTCCAATATCCACGATCCATTTACAAAATTCCCAAAATCTGAAATTAGAATCATACGATCTAGGGCATTATAATTCCCAAAATCATCTGAAATTCCCAAATTCTCAAATTAAAATCTAAAATTAGAATCATACGTTCGAGTCGTCTCTAGCCTCCGCCCTTCTGTGTTCCCACCGCCCTCTTCATACGTCGGTCGAAGTAGTTGAACACAGTGGAACACTCGAACTTCGAAGTCTACAAAAGCGCCTGCTGGCCTCCCTGCTTCGCTGGTCGTTCGTCTGTGACTATAAATGGCATTTTATCTAATTTATAATGCTACTGGATAATTGTAGAAATCATTAAAGCTATGCAAAATTCTCTGGTGGTCAAATTATTATGTTTGGAATGTATCATTTGTTACTGTTAGTATCTTTGTTTTGACATTAAGTCGTTAACCATTACTTTGCCTTTGTTTGAGATTGATTATTTGTAAATTTTTAGGTGGAATAGTGGTGGAGACCACAAAAATATGTGGATAATAATTCTCAAGGGCGTAATTTTACAATCTTCGTCAAAATTCCACTTCTCAAGTAAGCAATGGTTTGCCCTAACTTGTTATTGAAGAGATTGAAAATGTTTGAACCCTTGTCGATTTATATAACTGCAGCCTGGTCGACTTATATAATTGTAGTCTGGCCGGCTTATATGATTGCTTATTACTGGATGAACAATTGCACAGGCGCATGTAGTAACTATATTGGAAACTATAATTGTGAGCTGATCGAGACATTTTTTAATTTAGCAATGGATCGCATAATACACTGTTGAATTTTGTATTTACATTGCTTTCGGTGAGGAGCTTAATTTACAGAGTTCGCCTCAGGGCTCGTCAATCACAGGACTGACCCTGCCCTTTCATGTAATAAAAAATATATTATGAAAAATATTTCAATAGCATTATTTCATCGCAAAAATATGAAATTTAAAATTTTGTTTATGAAACCATCCAACCTGTTAAACTAACAATTTCACATGACTAAACTTTGAAATCAAAAATAGCAAATACCATGTGTAAATCTTGAAATGCAACAAATCATGTAAAAATATTTGTTCTTGATTTTTATAAGTAAACTCACTAATATTCTCGTAATCGGTATGTTGTGGCAAATCTTTTTCAATAGATATCAAAACTAGCTCATTCAATTGTTCTTGTCATATGGGTGGTCACAAATAAGATTTTAATAACTTTAGTTTTGAAGAACTTTCGACAGATGCTACAATAACTAGAATTGTCAGTAGTATTCTATAAGCAATAAATATATTCAAAAAGCAATTCAATCTTCTCAAATAAATCAATATATCAAACCTGTTTTTGTTTCTTTTGGTAAAAAAATTCACAAAAATTGAATATAATCACCTATCATTTTTCATCCAACAAAAATTTACCCTTCCAGAACAACAAAAAAAAATAAAATAAATAAAACATCACGAAATAGCAATTAACAAGTGGACAACCGGCTCCAATCATAAATTGTACTATTGTAGAGTAAGTTACAAAGATTGACGATAGTGTTTCTTCTGTTCTTTATTTGACTATTATTTGTGGGTTAAATGATGAAAAAGAGGGAAATAATAAAAAGGGATCTAGTGTTAGTTTTTTACTCTCCACTTTAATCATTTGAATTTTGACTTGCTTATTGTCTTCTTAGGTTGGCAATTGATTAATGAAGCTAACTAGACATTTGATATTAGGACTAGTAAAATAGATAGTTTATAATAATTTTTTTCCGTATATGTTAAATTAAACGAGTATTAACATAATATAATTTTTTTACTCTTTTTTCATAAATATTGTGCCCTTTAACTTAATATAATAATAAAAATTTTAAATTTCAAAATTAATAAAAACATTATAAATATGTACTTCTACATATATATACACTAAAAAAAATTGGTGCCCCTATAATGTTGTGGCCATGTGCGGTCGCTCAACTCGCACGCCTTCAGGGACGCCTCTGCTCTTGACTGGCATATTTTTCCCAGAAGATGTGTCATTATTGACCTCATGTCTATATAATTTTGCATGTCATTGTTACTGGAACCACCAAAAGGACCTTATCCGAAATTCTTCCATAAAAAATAATTTTCAAGATTCTATTGCACAATCCTCATTGCCAAACCTACCACCATAGATACCCAAATCGAACAAACTGATCGAAATGCTGAAATTGGGAGACTAGAGGGAAAAACCGAAACAACAGATAATGATTCATATTGTTTCATTTCAGCAGCATTGTAAATGCAATACTGATGCATGGGCATAGTTGCAAGTAATAAAGTGAGGCCAATATATTCCAGCAACTAAAATCAAATGGCAGCAGTGAATTAATCTCTATAGACAAAAATAATTACGTATTGATGATTTTTGTCACTTCGAGATCAGCAACACTTACTGGAATCATTTCATTAGTTTCTTCACTACGCTCAGTTCTAATATACAATTGAGCATTAATGTGAGTACTTATGCAAAAACCCATAAAGTGAAGCCTAAAATCTTCGAGAAAAATGTAATCCATATTAATCAATTCAAAACATACCTTTTGGCCCTTGCTCAGGAGCATAAGCAAAGCTGTTCAATCCAAGGTGCCTTTTTCTCCTCTTGTACCAAAAGACAAAAATAACCAGGCAAACAAGCACAATCCCCCCGCCTATACCAATCCCCACACCCAGTGCTATCAATGTAGTATTTCTGTTTGACGTGTCTGGCCGTGGTGGTGGAGGCGGAGCCACCTCTGGAGTCATATTACCAGAAGTTGGAGGCGGCAGCAGTAGAACCACCGGTGGAGGAGCACTAGTTGTACTAGTGGAGTTCACCAGAGGAGTTGGGTTGGTTGCATTGTGTGCCAGTAGCGGCGGCGATGGCGTTAATGGCGGAAAAGTTGGAAGATCACCCCCAACTGGCGGTAAAGACATCGCCGGGGTTTAGCGTTTCAGATTTCCGGCGAGTATTTTAACAAAATTTATCCTTTTTTCCTGGGAATTGTTTTGTAGATGGAGAAAATGGGGAGTAGAAGTAGTAACGAATTATCCAGACGGCGCAAACTGGAAGATAAATCCCGACACAACGATGTAAGTCTAAAAACGGCGACGTTTGAGCAGCTGTCACCTGAGTGAACTGGGAAGTGACGAGGAGAATGAGGTGACGTCGTTTAGTATATTTAGATATGAATTATTTTGCCCGAACATAATTTAGTGGTACAAAGAATAGAAGTGAAGTGATCTCATATATTGCTAGTAGCCATAGTATGGGGATTCGATTCCTAAAATATGGAATTGAATTTTTTATAGACGTAGTGTACATACAGCTCTTATTCTCTAGTCTATTAGGACACATCCCACAATTAACCTCCCTCATAAAACTTTAAAGGCGGGGTTGTAGGGCGCTCAAAGTTGGTGTTCAACTTTTTTTTTTTTTTTTTAAGATATGTATTATTTTATTAAAAACCTTATTTATTAGAATTATTTAGTTGCCTAACATAATAAAATAAGATATTTTGAAAACTTCCCTTCCGTGCACGAGGGAATAAAGCTCCTATAAGAAGGCTTTCGTACTATACTAGGAATTGACATGTCACTTGATCAACTCTTGGTAAGAGATATGGAAAATTGCACCATTGGTCCTCAATCTATTGTTTTACTAGCAAGTTGACTCCAATCTTTAAAGGAGCAATCTGATTTTAACCCTTTGCCGTAGTTTCACAATCAATTTCCAAATTGATCGTTGCATGTTCAACTTTATAAAACTAAGTTTGCTTCTCAACTCAAGAAGGATATAAAAAATTTCAAAACAGGATATATTACTATAATGTTACGTGACAATTAAGGCATTGTTTGACAAAACTTTTGATATATGTTTTAGTAGATTTGAAAAAATTAAATGAAATATATAGTTAAAAGTAAATAAAAAATTATGGGTCCCGGTGAAATGTATGATTAAAATTAATTATTGATTTTGAATTTAAATTTTTAAAAATTTTCCAAACAAACATAGTAAAGATTTGATATGTTTCATCCCTAGAAATTATTTGTGCATAATATTTCAAAGAAATATCCAATTTAAAAGATCTTTCACTCTCTTCGATGGTTACTTTTGTTAATTAATAAATCAACTTGAACTAGGTACTTTGAGTTTTCCAAATATATCAACACCATACTATGGATAGGAGCTAAATAACTTGTAGTTCACACAGTCAAAATAATATGAAGATTACGGGTATCTCATTATTCATTAATTTCTAAAAATTGTTACAATCCGAACCCATGCCCCTATTAAACCAAGAATGGGACAGCCCGATCGGGCACATCGAAAGTTTGAGAATTCGAATGCCAACTCCTGTAGGATGATTAGAGCCTGTACTCGATATTTGGCAAGAGGAGACAAAATGCATTTCCGAGACAAGCGCCAAATAATTCATGAACCATGTAATCACAACATCCTGTTTGCTTACGAGAAAAATAGAATCCTCAAAAAGTAGCAATTGCAATGAGTCGATCCAATTGCTACAGTCATTCATGAGACTAAAAGTTGAAACAGCCTTTCGTCCAATTTAACTTTTAAGCAAAGAGCACGGTATCGTCAGAGTTAAGATTTGTTGCCCGATATTTGTTATCTATTATTGGCACGTCATTTTAAATTAACATTTTCAACTTTTCTCCAACTACTCCTTATGCCTAAAAATATGTGAATTTTAATGTAAAATGATGTGTCAATAATTAATTAATGAACAGCAAATTGGATTGTAAAAATTGAATCGCATAACTCAACTCGTATCGTCATACCCTAATCTTGCAAAAGTTAGGAGATCAAAATCAAAGAAATGTTACAATTGCACAATCCCGTCATGCAAAAATAGAGACTTGAAACAACCTTATATCTTATCAGGGTACAAGATTCCTCTATGATTATTGTGATACAAAGAATATGATTTTCAAATAAGTCAAACATGTAGACTTTTTAGGAAGTTACAATGAATATTGGTGCATACAATTTTTGTAACAACCCGAAACTTCTTTTTCGAAGGTTACTCAAATAATTTCTCTAATCAATTTTAAACTAAATGCTAAATATTGAAAGAAAACAAAAATCTTGATCCAACGTTATGAACTCTGTCAACCAAGCATTTGAAAAATATTTTAAATAAGAAATGAGCGTACGAATTCACTTAATATAAATTTCATGTCAATATTTTCACAATTTAATATAAAAAGGAAGTAAAATGCGCACATAACATAATTCTGTAGTGGGATAGAAACTTGGCTGTCTATTCTCACTTAGATCATACCTATTATCAATATCCATTTATGATATTTAGCCATATGGGGTTTCTGTATAGATCTATATAATATCCTATAGTATTACCCACGACATTCTTCTTTAATTTGGATCACATAATAACACATAAAATACATAATTTAAAATGTTAAAAAGTGAAAACACAAAATCACTTGGTATTTAGATAAATCCATATCTAATTTGTTAAACTCCTTGTGTACTTGAGCTACTTAGGACTAAAAATTCTTGCAAATGAATCTTAAATGCGCCAAAAAGTCCTTTTTTCTTTTCTTTTCTTCTCTTTTTCTCCTTTATTCTCACGATTTTTCTTGTCTACTTTTTCTTCTTTTCTTTCTTTTTTCCCCCCTCTCTCCCACTTTTCTTCTCTCTCTGTATGATTTGTGAAAAATGAGTCAATTGAGGGCAATATTTTGATTTCTATTTTTCTCAAAATACATTTTTTCTCTATCTTCTTTTTAACTAAACATTATTCATTAAGATAATATTACAGGTAAATAAAAAAAAATTCTTTATTTTTCAACCACACATTTTTCATCAATCTACTATTCTAAAATACATTTTGCATAAAAATGGAGCTCAAACACCCTTATAATAACTAAATAGTTGTGATGATGATATGACCTACCTAGAACTTTAATATGACTCATAATTAGAATTTAAATTGGACTCTTAGAAAACAATCTTATCAAATAAAATTCTAACTACATGAAGATTCTAGTACAAATATGTGAAAATTCTAAATTTTTCTAAACACCTTTATATCAAAAAATTCGATAATGATTTAATAGATATTCAAAATAAATATTAAATCATAATTTCATGTAAAACTTGTATTTCCAGTTTTTAGAAATATTAGCACAATGTCCCAAAAAAAGGGTAACGTTGCGAAGCTACCTTAAATTCTCAAGACATGAACTTATACCTCAAATATATAATGTACGTAAGTTCTGGATATTAAATCTCCACCCCCTCCCAAAAAAAAGACCTCGAAAATTATCTTAATTATTGAAGAGCTATGGATATTTAGATTTAATATCTGCCTCGCATTCTCAAGTGGACTCTTCAATCGCGTGATCCGCAACTGAACTTTTACCAATAGAATTTCTCTATTTTCAAAGTATTCAAATCTTTCTATCCAAGGCGACTATTGAAGCTTCCTCGTAAGTTAGATCTGAATGAATATCTAACGATTGAAGATTAATTGCATGGTTAGGATCTGATACATATTTTCGAAACATAGAGACATGAAAAAATATTGTGTACTAGTTGAAAGTTCAGAAGGCAATGCCAGCTCGTAAGCCACAGTTCCCACACATTTCAAAATCTCAAAAGGCCATATATATCTTGTTTGGAGCTTTCCCCTTTTGTCAAATTGAATGACTCCCTTCATAGGAGCTATTTTTAGGAAAACTTTGTCATCAATCTCGAATTCAAGATCATTCCTCATGTTATCTGCATAACTTTTTTGTCGATCTTGGGCAATCTTTGTTCTAATTCAAACATTCTCAATAGCTTGGACTGTTCACCCGATAATCTCAAGTCTTAGAATTCTTTGCTCGCCAACTTCATCCAATGAGCTGGAGATCTGTACCTTCTACCATACAAAGCCTCATAAGTGGCCATTCCCATGGTACTATGATATCTATTATTATAAGCAAGTTCCACTATTGATAGATGTTTTTCCCAACTTCCTCCAAGATCTAGGATGCATGCTCAGCTCATATCCTCAAGAATTTGAATAGTCGTCTTCGACTAAGCATCTGGCTGTGCGTGGAAAAGCCATACTGAAGTTTAGCTTAATCTCCATTGCCTTGTGCATACTTTTCCAAAAATTCAAAATGAATCTCTAACACATTAGAGACTAGGTTCCCCATGCAATTTAATTACTTCTCTAACATATATCTAAGGTAACCGATCCATATTATTTGCATTGAGTATATAACCGGGTTTTTAATTGAAATGTAGAAAAGATGATGAATCTTGTACCAAGTTCTCTTCTTGCCTCCAATCTTGAATTATTGTTTTTTCGATTTTGATTTTCTCTCAAATTCTCAAGGCATGTTTAATGCCTCTCAATGTATGAAATTTTCCCAAAAGTGCCTACATTCTTGTAGTTATACTCCCCATTACTATTTCTCCTAATTTAAAGTTTTGATGGGCTTCAAAAAGGGTCAAACACATGCCTTAGATTCATCCAACGACACCTGGACTCCATGTGAGTGGCACCCCATCACCACGACATTATGTTGGGTGGCACCTCAGTACCACCTTTCGGGTAAAACTCAGCACATCGCATCTTTCAATATTTTTATTATGACTTTCTCTCTTTATATTCGATTGAGTGATTCAAACTGTGAACAATATTTTTATTATAACTTTCTCTATTCGTCGAGTTTCACCTAATAAATGAAATATACAATAAATCAAGCTATAATTGTTCAAAATAACTATTAAATGTCTATATTGTTAATTTAGAATTTTTACATATTTATACTAGAATCTTATTCTCATGTAGTTAGACTTTTTTTGGCTAAGATTATTTGTTAATAACCCAATTTAAATTATAATTAAGAGTCTATTAAAATTCTAGGTAGGTAATTATCATTATCATTATCACAACTATTTAGTTATTATATATATTGCCTTCAATTGACGCATTTTCACAAATCCTAAAGAGAAATATAGAGAGAAAAGAAAAGTGGGAGGGAGGAAAAATGGAAAAAGAGAAAAAGCAGAAAAGAAAAATTGTGAGAGAGAAAGGAGAAAAAAGAAAAGAAAAGAAAAGAAAAATGGTTTTTGGTATGTTCGAGATCCGTTCGTGAAAATTTTCAGTCCTAAGTAACTTAGGTCTACAAGAAATTTAATGAATTAGATATAAATTTCTCTAAATACCAAGTGATTTTGTGTTTTCACTTTTTTAATATTTTAAGCTAAATATTTTAGGTGCTATTATGTGATCCAAATTAGAAGGATATTGTAGGTAATACCATATGGTATTATGTAAATCTACATGGAAACAAGTTATAAGGCAAAATACCTTAAGTGGAGATTGAGAATGAATATGACCTGAGTGAGAATAAGACGGTCATGTTTCCATCCCATTATAAATTTATGTTATGTGCGTATTTTACTTTTTTTTTTTAAGATTAAATTGTGAAAAATACCAGCATAAAATATATACTGAGTATATTTGTATGCTCATTTCATATTTAAAATATTTTTCAGATGCTTGATTAATCGAAATTGGAGGTTAAGGTTGCTAACAGAGTCCGTTTCGCTGGATCAAGAATTTTTATTTTCTTTCAATATTGAGCATTTAGTTTAAAATTATTTTGCAATCAAAATCTTATTTTCAAAATCAATGAATTTATATTTTATTGGTGGATTGAGTTTATTTGACATATTATCAGACAATAAAACAACTTATTTTATTTCTCAAAGTTGTCCAATTCTTTTTTTTTTTTTTTTTTTTTTATTATTATTAATAATTAAATTATTAATATGAAAACGAATTCTTTTTTAAAAAAAAAAAAAAAAAAATAATAATAATAATAAAATAAATGATAAATTTGCAAAAGCTACCCTAAAATTTCAAAACTTGCATTTATACCTCAAATATATAATTTACGTAAGTTCGGAATATTACAATTTTTTTCTTGCTTGAAATATAACAATTTTACATGTCAAGTCTAATTGAATTGAGAATGGGTAATTTTCAAGACATCGATAACTTGGGAGAAAGTAAACCTCGCAAGCCACAATGGAAAGTGGTGTGTGACCACTACTCTTAGTCAGGGGTTTGTCATCCTTTAAGAAATTAACGGTTTGTTTGGTATTAATTTTGAAAATTGATTTTTTGACCGTTAGAAGAAAATTGGGGGCTATTCGTGAGTGAAGAAGTCAAAAAGTACAGTTGAAATAGTGAAATAACGGTCAAAAAATCAATTTTTTGAGGTGACAAATCGTTCCCAAACAAGCTTTAAATTGTTTGCTACAGTAACATTCTTTACTATACATTCACACAATAAAATATTCCACACACAAACCAAATAACACTTCTTTAAATTTTAACAACACATTCTCTAAAAAATATTATTCAAAACTCGTTAATTTCTCCCATAATGAGAGACAAACAGGATATAAAAAGAAGAAATTACAATGGCACTAATTTTTTTAAAGTACTAAAAGAAAATATCAAGATGGTAATTATGTTCACAGGACCATTTTTTTTTCATAAACTTATTTTAGTTACATTAAATATCGTTTATTCATTAACAAATTTATATTCAAATTAACTTTTATCGACACATTCCAGAAAATCAAGGAGTCTGAGTGCCCGTTTGACCCCGATTTTCCTTCTCATTCTTTTTCTTTCCATTATTTTCAACCCCATAATTTTTCATAAAATAATATTACACGTAAATAAAAAAATTCATTATTTTTTAACAACACATTTTTAAAAAAATATTATTTTAACCATTAAAATTTGAATAAAATGAGGGCCAAACGGGGCTCCCCATTATACTGCTCATTTTTATATGTTCATGATTTATGAAGGCAATGGATTCAAATTAAAAATGGATTGGTTTAGAGAGGGGAAATGAAAAAGGAAAGAAAAATCTGAAAGAAAGCTTCACATCAGAGTTTAAAATAGGACTAATAGCCATTCGGGATATAGTCCAGTGGTGCAAAGAACGGGAGTGAAATTATCTTACGCCTTGTTGGCAGCAACAGTGTGGGGTTCGATTCTTGAGACATGGAATTGGATTTCTTGTAGGCGCACTGTACATACAGCTCTTGTTCCCTGACCTGTTGGAGCACATACCGCGATTTATCTCCCTCACAAAATTCTAGGGGTGGTGCGATGGGGCTCTCAAGGTTGGATTCAACTTTTTTTTTTTTTTTTTTTAAACAGGACTAATAAAATTTCCCGCCACCTACCGAAGACTGAAACCTCCACCGCAGAAACGTCTTGAAATCACCAAACTTAGCTGCCCCCATGCACCCTTTTCCACCTGTTTCGCGCGGGTTAGTCGCTAACAATTAAAAAGGATCAGACGATTGTGTAAAGGACAAACCTCTTGAGACAAAGTCCCAAAAAGGGGTGTTCTTTTATTGGCGATGACTTTACAATTGGAAATGAAAAACAACGTGCCTCTAAGGGGCGCAAGCACACGAGTTACTGAAAGAAAAGTATTTAAGTCTAAAAACTAAGGAAATGAAAATTACATATTCTCTGTTCGAGAGTTTTGGATTCGGTCACTTGCTTCTATGTCCTTTCTCCCTTTTATACTTCATAGACGATCTCTTTGTGATTAACTACTCTAAAAACTGCTTGATCGTCCTATAACTACCCACTTTCTTCGTAGTGGCCATTTTGTCATGAAAACTGCCTTTTAACTGCTGCCATTACCTTTCATCGTTTAACCGCTTTGAATTGAATTCCTTGAGTCGTGGAACGTGATAGGGCTGCTTTAACAACTGCCTTGATAACTGCATTTCTTGATAACCACGACGCGTTATATCTGTTGATACCTTGGACGACTTGAAGGTTTGGGCGAGAATAGAATAACAGCTCTGGGCGACCGTATGACACTCTATTCGTTTAGATTCTGGGCGACTTGCAAACTTGGGCGATGACGTTACCGCATTCTTGGGCCCCCTTATTTGGGCCTTCACCTTGATTCGTTCGATTGGACTTCGTTCTTTGGGCTATCTGATTTGGGGATCCTCCAATTGGGCTTTACTCCTTGGGCTGTTCGATTTGGGCTGAATTTTTATGTGTCAACAATTACCCCCCAATATGGCAGAATTAATAATAATTATTGAATTTTGCCATATTCACTTCGTGTGTCCAGCAACGTTTGAAATTCTCAAGAATTTCAATCATTGTTTCCTTCTATAACTTGAAAAGGTGCGTCGTTTTGCAAACCCTTATAAACCCCAAACACGCCATTTCACTGCTACCAAACCACGCCTCATATTTTTTGCGTCTCTTTCACGATTCACTGTTCATCTTTTGCTTCCTTGCTACGTAACCCTGAAAAACTTCGTTCCTTCTCCAATGGCTGCTTCACAATCCCAAGCTAGCGATTCCTTTAGTTTTGATGACTTTCAGAGACTTTTGAGTCGCCCATACATAACCCCAAGTTTTCTCGCACCCGTCGACGTTGGACGTAATGAGTTCTACTTGGGTCCTTTCTTCAACAATGCAGAGGCAGTTGAACAGGTGGCGGTGGGTTAGCTGTTTTCTTGCACTCAGGGTCCTCCATTCCTGAACTCTCTACCGCTGGGCCCACTTCGCGAAAGAGGTATTCGCACTTGGCCTAAGTCTGATGTAGCTTTTCGTAGGTGGCATGCTCGTATTGTGGGTCATGGTCCTACTAAGACACTTTTTGATAGCGCTAGGATTTCTGATTTGTTAGAAGTCTCTATTCGCCCCCTACTTTTGATTCAGCGCTCTTTTCGATTGCTTTGAGTTTTTGGTCCCCTGAGTATAACACATTTATTTTCCCTCTTGGCCCCATGTCTATTACGTTAAGGGATATTGGGGCCTTGGTGAATCTACCACCTTTGGGCGATACCATTTTCCCAAGTATCTTAGTTTCTGGTGGCGCCCCAAAGTTTGGTAAAAATTATACCGACTCTTATTCAAGCCTGCAGACCCTCCACAATCATTCGAGTGCTGAGCCTACCCATACTGAGCGAGTGGCCTTCCTTTTAGTTTGGTTTTGTAAATATGTTTTGTGCGTGCCAAGTATAAAGCCTTCTCTGAGTTATTTACCCATAGCGCACGAATTGGCGCGTGGCAGACCTTTGAATTTATGTTCTTTGTTTTTGGCTGCCCTTTATAGAGGCATGGCCTCTCTTCAAGCTCAATTGAAGAATGGTGCATCTCCCACTGGCAGTGGACCTCTCTGGTTTACTCAATTGTGGTTGAGATCCTATTTTCTATCGCTTGGTGCTCCATCCATTTCTCGTCCTTCTGCTAGCTGTTACGGGCTAGCTATGGAGCCCCTAACTCCTGTAAATATGTCCAAAAGGGACATTTTTTCATTCTTTTATTCTTTAGATTCAATCTCTTCCTTTTTTCCTTTTCCTCCTTTCTTGACTCCAAACTATGTACATCCCCCTTCCACCATAGATAGCGCGAGCACCTCCCTACTCATTTGGATTCAATTTTTAACCGGAAGGGAGCTATTTCATGATATTCTAACTGGGACTAATGCCAAGGCAGAGGTAGAGATTTATGCTCCCCAATTTTTTTCTCGCCAGCTTGGTTTTGGCCAAACTTAGCATGTTCCTCCTTGCTATTCAAAGAATTTAGTTGACCGTTTTCATACCATTACTAAAGCGGAGGCAGAGGCTATAGATGCTCGTAATCTCCTTTTAACCAGCCATTTTTCATTGGCCCCTTTCAATTCTAGCCACGCCATTCACCCTCTTTTTGAACAACTCTGGCCATCGGTGAAGCGCATATTATTTGCGACTGAGGCCAATCGTGCCTTTCATTCATTAGACCAACCGAGTATTTCTTCTCCTCCTCCTGTTTTGGTCACTCCTTTGTCTATTCGGAGCCCCTCTCCTTCTCGTCGCACTAAACAATCTGCTCGTCCATTTTCTTCCCTCCCTGCCAAGCCTACTACGGCCAAGAGTGCTCCAAGCCGCAAACGGCCAGCCTCAGCATCTCCCATTCTGGAGGATGATGTCGATGATGATGATGATGCCCCTCTTATTGTCAGGAGGAAGGTAATTAAATTGGTTTACTTACAAGTATACTTTTCTACACTTGAAACTTTTCTGTGTGCTGATGATCTTTTGGATTTCTCAGAAAAGTTCAGCCTCTCCTTCAAAGGCTTTGACATCGACAACTCCTGCCGTATCATCTTCTGCTGAGGTTACTTCATCCAAACCGGTTGATGAGGAGGCTACGCTTAAAGAGATATCTTCAGTCCCAGAATCCTCATCACAACCCATGGATGAGCCACCTTCTTCCCAGGGCGTCAACCCCCCAAACATTGAAGCAGAAGGTAATTCAATTTTTTGATGTCTTACCTTTGCTCGTGCTATTGGTTTCTGATTTGTTGCTCTTGAGCTTTGCAGATACTCCTATGAGTCCGCCCGTTGTAGCAACATCTTCTCGCTCGGACAAGGGGAAGTCTTCACGAATGGATGAGTCATTGGTGGCAAGCTTGTCTGAGGGCGCGCCATCTTCTACGATTGTCGACGAGGTAGTTTTTTGCTTCACTTCTATTTCCACCTTGTTCGTTGTAGTGAGGATTTTCAATATTGGCAGTCTTCTTTGCAGGATGCTGACAGGATTGTGCGTTCTATCCAAGACTTGTTCGCTTCCTGGGGGCAAATTCAGACGTTTCGCCCTGCTCCATCCGATCGTCCTGCTGCTTCTTCAGAGGAAGACTTGAAGTTCCTGAAGGAATTGATATTTGAGTACGTATCCTTCATGGACATGGATATTGGAAGGGCTAGTGCTGCCAGGCACAAGGATGAACTTGAGCACTTGAGTGCGAAGTTAGAGCAAGCGTTGACGCTTCCGTCGCTCAATCTTTCTGTCGATTTTAAAGCAACGTTGAAGGTTATCCACTCCGAGGTCCTTTCTATGCTGGCCAAGAATACTGAACTAAAGGCCAAGCGTACTCAATATCTTCGAGCCGTAGCTGAGAAAGAGTCTTTGCGTATGGAGATTAACAAGGCTGAGGACGAGTTGAAAGAAATCTCCTCCGAAGTCATGATTGAAGACTCTTTGATGGTTAACTTGGCTGCTCAGATAAGGGAACTTCAAGCTAAAATGGACGACTGCAGGGCGAGGATGGCTGCCAAAAAGCACAACGCCTCCCAGGGAATTGAGCGAACTAAGTCCTTGGTCGAGCAGTACAAGAAGTTGGAAGTTGATGATGATGACGTCGCGGCTGAATTGAACATCACTTCCTCTCGACAGAACGAGGATTGGGAAAAACTTAGGGAACGAATTCGTTCCTTATGGGGTAGACTGTAATTAAGACATACGATGTCTTTTTTTTCTTTTGTAATTCGATTTTTCCCTTTGTAACTTTGTTCATCATTAATGAACATTAA
>NC_036253.1:6041747-6042298 GCF_002742605.1 Olea europaea var. sylvestris | reverse complement strand
TTCCCATCGTCTCTTTGTTCTTCACAAGGAGTCAATGATGGGAGGCAATTTTTGGGCTGCTTGTGGGCCACTTTGCTTGCTGAGAGTGCTTCTCAGCTTGCCTGCTGAGAGTGCTTCTCAGCCTCTTTGCTCGCCATTGCAGCGATGCATTTAGGAAGGTGGTGAGGCCAGTACACCCTCTCACTCGGCAATCCCACCATTGCAGCGATGCATTTAGGAAGGCGGTGTGAAGCTTACTTAGCGATCAACCGGGAGATCATCTTACTTTAGTTGTATTTTGTAGCACGTCCATTATTTGTATCTTTTGTATTCTTGTAATGAACGTTTGATAATAAAGAACTTCATTCGAACGTATTTCCCTCTGTCTTTATTATCTTTTGATCGTCCAGAATGTTTGGTTATGTTTTTATCTGTTCACATTCCCATAAAGAAGGAACATATTTTTTCAAATATTTGCCATTAATGAATCTTACGTGCTTGGTGCCGTCTAAATCTTTCAAGTGGTATGCTCCATTAGGCAATACACTGTTTATTTTGTATGGTCCTTCCCA
>NC_036253.1:6031705-6041579 GCF_002742605.1 Olea europaea var. sylvestris | reverse complement strand
GTTTTTGAACTTGCAACCTATCTAAGACGTCCAACTTCAATTCGTCTAAATTCAATAAATTTTGAACTAGTGATTCGGCATACTCATCATCATTCAACTTATGTTGCAAGCACACTCGAATCGATTGCACGTTGATTTTCATAGGCAAAACGGCCTCCTGTCCATAAACAAGTTGAAAAGGAGTAACTTTGATACTTGACCGAGGTGATGTTCTATAGGCCCATAAGGCCTTGGTCAAACATTCGTGCCAATTTCTGGCATTCTCATCTATCATCTTTCGGATGATATTTTTCAGAATCTTATTAGAAGATTCTGCTTGTCCGTTGGATTGAGCGTAGTATGGTGTGGAGTTTACTAATTTAACCCCAAACTCGCTCAAAAATTTGTTCACTTGATCCCCATTCAAAAATGTTCCGTGATCTACCATTAAAGTTTGTGGAATTCCAAACCTATAAATAATGTGATCACGGATAAACTCTATAACATTCTTCTGGGTGATTTCTTTCAAAGGTATCGCCTCTACCCATTTGGTGAAATAGTCTGTTGCAACTATAACAAAAGTATATTGCTTGGACGATGGAGGGTAGATTTTCCCTATTAGATCTATCGCCCAACCTTTGAACGGCCAAGATTTAATAATAGGTGCCATTTCTCGTGCTGGCGCCCTTTGTATTGGACCATGCTTTTGGCATGCTAAACAACTTTTTGCATACTGAACGCATAGTTCTCCCATTTTTGGCCAAAAATATCCACTCCTAATAATTAACCATCTCATCCTTTGGCCAGCTTGATAAGCTCCACATATCCCTTCGTGCACTTCAGCCATGATCGTCTTGGCTTCTTGCAAACTTACACACTTTAGTAATACACCATCAGAGCGTTTCTTAAACAACTCTTCATCTATTAGTGTGTAATTCAACAAACATAGCTTCGTTTTCCTATTAATCCCTCCATTAGGTTCATTAAGGAACCCTTTAATCTCTGTTCTCCAATCCACTGCATCTCCATCTTGTATACAGTGAAGTTCAATTTTTCTCGCCCTTCTTTGAGTTACAGGCAATATGGTTCCATACTCACAAGTAGACTTCCAATTCAAGACCTTTGAGTACCCTGAAGCCATTTGGGCTAACTCATTTGCCACATCATTATATATCCTATTAACGCATTGAAGTTCTACTTGATCGAATTCCTCTAATAATTTTTGGGTGACTTCATATTGACTTATAATGGAATCACTTTGGCATTTAAAATCACCGATAAATTGATGTATCACCAATTGAGAATCGCCCCTAACGATCACATTTCTTACTCCCATATCTATCATCAGTTCTAGGCCTACAATTAAGGCTTCATATTCGGCCTGATTGTTGGTGCACATTCTGTCTAAAGTGAATGCAAACTTGTAGCAAATTCCTAAAGGATTAATCAATGCTACTCCTACTCCTGCACCTTTAGAGGTTTTTGACCCATCGAAATACAACACCCAAGGTTTTAATTCGAACAAATTGATTTCTAATTCGATTTCTTCAGGCATGTCAAGGCATGGATGATCGGCTAGAAAGTTAGCCAAAGCCTGATTTTTGACTGCTTTTTGAGGTATATATTGTATTTCGAACTCTGATAAAGCTAGTGTCCAAAGGCCTACCCTTTGGTGTAAAATAGGGCGCGAGAACATATACTTAACTAAATTTACTTTAGAAATTAAATAAACGGTTACGGGCCGTAAATAAGCCCTTAATTTTGTACATGTGAAATACAGTGCAAGACATAATTTCTCAACAGCAGAGTAATTACATTCACATTTCGTTAACCGTCTATTTAAGTAGTAAAATTGCCCTTTCTTCACCAAATTGGTCTTCCTGTGCGACCATTCCAACTATTGATTTTTTTTCAACCGATACATACACTTTCATTGGCCGTCCTTGGATTGGTGACACCAATACTGGTGGACTTGATAGATATGTCTTCAGACTTTCAAAAGCCTTTTGATATTCTTCTTTCCAGACGAATTCGTCCTGACGTAACGCATGGCTTGAATCCGTAGTCAGCGGAGGTGCTTGTAACGGAATTCCGTCCATCTCGGGAACGTGTTCGCGGTAAGGTAATAAGAATTTCATTCTCACTCAAATCCGCAGACCACCCCCCCTACCAATAAAGCCAGGAAGTTTCACAACCTGAGAACCGTGATAATCGATCCTCAAATGAGAGTAGAGGTTTTTCATTCCCTTTCCGAAAAACTAAGACTACATTCGAGTAGGCATGCCAAGAGCAGTTTCCAGTTATTGACCCTGAACAAAAACATGAACCCAGGTAAGCGTTTCCTATCGAATGATTCCATTTTTGATGACGAAGGGGGCTTACCCTCAACAACTCAGTTGAGACACTGAATACCTCTCTGGCTTGAACGTCTGCCACTTGCTCTTGAATGAATCCACCTTACACTATAACACTACTGGATCTCGATCTAAGAGAAAACACTTTCTTTTTGAAGTGGAAGAAAGGATTGTGTGAGAGATTGGCTTGGGATAAAGATCCTATGCTTGTCAAATTTCTCTTATGTGAGCACTCTTCGTAAAGAGAGGCATTTGCAGATTGAGGGATAGAGCTCTTGGAAAGCAGTCGTATCCATCTAAGATAAGAAAGCATTTTGACTCCCTTCCGGCGGAAAGCCCTTTCCAGATGGAGTAGTGCATCTCTCTCTTGAAAGCCCGCTCTAACTTCAAGAGTAGCAGTAGGAGGGCATGTGTAAGCCGTTCTAAGAGTAAGGGGTAGGTCTCTGGGTTGGCAGATAGTGCTTTGTTTGCCCATTAACTAATACCTAAATCAAGGGCAGGAATTAGATCGTCTTGATTTGATTGGCCGAGAAAGCTTTAGCGGGAAGAGATAGGTCAATTCATTCTTCGACGCACTCCCGCCTCGTGATTGACCCAATTCTGGATCATCTTCTGGAATCGTATAACTGTCAAAAGTGAGTGACTCTTCATCGGAACTGTTACATACACCTCAACAAACTTGCCTATCATATCATGAAAGATTAAATTCATTGCCCTTTGATAAGTAGCCCCTGCATTTTTTAGGTCGAAAGGCATAACTACCCATTCAAAACATCTTAGAGACCCAGGGCATCTAAAGGCAGTTTTGTGTATGTCTTTTTCAGCTATATAAATTTGATTGTATTCTGAATACCCATCCATGAAAGAATACATGACATGTCCGGCAGTTGAATCTACTAAAGAATCCACCGTGGGCATTGGATACTCATCTTTGGGTGTAGCTATGTTTAAATTCCTAAAGTCTATACACACCCTTAGTTTACCATTCTTTTTTAGTACTGGCACAATATTCGACAATCATTCAACATATCTGGCTGTTCTTATAAAAACTGCTTTCAATAATCGCTCTATCTCTTTCTTAATCTCAGGGAGTACATTAGGAGCAAAACGCCTAGGAGGTTGCCTATGAGGTTTAAAATTAGGCTTAGTTGGTAACCTATGTTCCACCAAGTCTCTATCTAAACCAGGCATTTGTTCATATTCCCAAGCAAAACAATCTTTGTACTCTTTTAACAAAGCGATTAATTTGTTACTAACCTCTTGGTCGAGCATCTGGCTGATGAACGTTGGGTGATCTTCTCCTTCATCGCCAATATTTACTTTGATCAGAGGGTCTTGCGCTTGAGCGTATCCAGGTTTGGCAATCCGCATAACTTTGTCGTCCAGTTCTTTTGTAAGTACTTCCTCTTCCAAACAGTCCACCTTGTTGACTTCTCGGCCAATGCTTTGCTCTAACTCGAATACTGCCAACTTGTCCTTCAGCGCTTTTAGGGCAGTCTCTTCCTTCGCTTTGTCATTGCATTCCTTATTGAAAGCCATCAGTCTGGCTTTGAAGGCCTAAATGTCGGCCATTTGCTTTTGTAACTTAAAGTCCATTCAAGATTCCTTAATTATTCTTTTGCTAATTACTGGCTCTTCCAGGGCCACTATATTTGGCCTCATCTGTTTGAATATCTCAGTGAGTGCGTCCACTGAGAATGGTTCTTCGCTTTGCGCGACAACCTGAGTTTCTTCCCCGTCTTGTACTACTCTGACAGGTCCATAGTTTCCTTCGTACATGAACTTTTCCACCGAGTTTGCTTCCGCGATAAAAGGCCTATGATCGGCCTGTACCACCTCTGCTTCGCCTTTGTCATTCCAAAAAATCAGGCATTGATGGAGCGACGAGGGTATACAGCAACTCCCGTGTATCCAATCTCTTCCCAGGAGCACGTTGTAACTAGTAGGCCCATCTATTACAAAGAAGACAGTGATCCTAGTAGTCGTACCTATAGTTATGTCTAACGGCATAACTCCCTTAGCTGAAGTTGCTCCTCCGTTGAAGCTAGTGAGGATGACTTCTGTAGGAATCATGTCACCGTCTGTCTTTGCGAACTTTCTCATCATCCTAGATGGAATGGTGTTTATAACTGCTCCATTGTCGACAAGCACTTTTGCCACTGGGACGCCGTTAACTAGAGCTTTAACGTATAATGGCCTCAAGTGTTTAGTCAATTTCATGGCTCGTCGTTTAAAAATAACCTTTTCGGCAGCCTCTATTTCTACCTCTTGCTTGTTTTCTGTCGAATTATCCCCTTGTGATAAGTCGACGTGCAGTATGTCACGCTGATCCTCTGTCCCCTGAACTTCCTTCTTACTTTTTTCTAATGCTTCCTCATCAGTTATCCAACCTATGGGAGGGGGCATTATTCTTGGAGGTGACCCATACTTTTCAGAGCGAGACACTCTCTTCTTCCTTTTGGATGTCCCGTACAGTACGTAGAAATCGAAAGGACGCCCAGATGGCTCCCCCAACAAGTCTACTTCGCGAACTCCCTCTTGATGTAGTTGCTTAAACAGAGTATTGCGCGATACTCCTCTCTTTTTCCTTTCTGCTTCTAGATCGATTTCTTCTTCAATGTCCGTCATCCCATCGTCTTCCTCGTCGTTGTAGGCCTCTCCAGAAGTCTGGCCTTCTTCACATACCAACACGCAGGCTTCTCCTTCATTGTCCTCCCTCTCTTCTTCCTTTTCCTTATTCTTGAATTCATTGGCCAGTAGATAATTATTGGCCACTACAGGAGGCAACGTACCGAATTGGATAGCAAGGGGTTGATCTGGATCTTCCTCATCCCTCTTGTCCCTTTCAAACTTTGATCTCCCAGAAGAGGTTTCTGGCAATTCCTTCATTGATTCATCTGTACCAGCTTCTTTACTACCTTTGAGGACGTTTTGATTGGCTACTTTGAGTAGTATAGGCGCTTTAGGATGTGGCATCCCTTGTTGCTGCCTCATCATCCGTCCGTAGTTTCGTTGGAAACTCCTTTGTTGGGTCCTAGTCATCTCATCGAAGGGTATTGCCCTTCCTGCACTGTACTGGAATGAATGCCATACATTTGGCCGGCGAGGTTGCGGCCTAAATGTTCTTCCAGTATCTGCTGGTCTGAACTGCCTTTCAAAAGGCAGTCCTCTATAAAATGATGTACCTCGCCCTCTTCCAGGCTAAATGTTTGAGAAGAAAACAGGGCGATGAGGATGCTGCCATGTCCCTGGTTTCTCCGTGTTTCCATTTACTTCCCTTTTACACCTTGCACACAGGACGTCTTCGTCCTTTTTTGGTTCTTTTCCTTTGATTCGTTCAAAGACGCTGGGATGTGGTCTAGGATCTTCTTCTCCGTCATCTACGACCAATTTGAATTTTGGTAACTTGTTCTTGAATCCAGATGTTACCATGTTTACCCCAAGTGGCTGTGGGAAAGGATTCTCGTCCACTGCCATTTTTTCTTATCATCGAGCGTAATTCGTCCTGATTCAATAGCATCCTGCAATACATGACGGAAAACCAAGCAATTGTTAGTCAGATGTGACCATGCATTATGCCATTTACAATATTTTTTACCCTTAATTTGTTCAGGGTTTGGCAATTTGTGCTTATCGCTCAATCTTATCTGCTTATCCCTATATAATTTGTTGAATATAAGGTCAGCTTTGGTCATATCGAACGAGAACGTTCTAGCCTTTATGTTTCTATCCTTTATGGGCTCGTCTTTGCCCGATGGTCTAGGCTTGACCATTATGGGACAAGTATATGTATCCCCTTTGACCAATTCGGCCAAACACATTTCGGCCTGATCGTATGACTCATTGTCGATGGTATGAACGTCAAAATTTGGGTCTTTGTAATAAGTCCCTTTACTAGAATTTTTCATTTGTTCTTCTTCTTTTATCAGTCGCTCATACATAATCACATTTGCACTCAACTGGAAAAGGTCAGGGAATTCCTTGTCCTGGAACTTCTTTTTTAAATCAAAGCTCAAGCAGCCTTGAGCGATCTTGACAAATTCTTTTTCGGGTAGAGGTACAAAACACTTGCTTCTTGCTGTCTTGAACCTTTGGAGAAAACTTTCTGCCCAATCATTTGGCATTTGACGTAAATTCGCCAAATCGGCCAAAGTGACTTCAGACTCAGTTTTATAAAACTGAGCGTGAAACAACTGTTCCAATTGTTGTCATGTTTGAACAGAGTTCGCTGGCAGGTTGATGAACCAGGAGAAAGCTACTCCTGTTAACGAACTAGGGAAAAGTCTCATTTTATGGTAATCGGTTACATCACCACTTTGCAATGTGAATCGCCCTATGTGTTCTAGAGTAGACACCTCTCCTAAACCGGTAAACAGTGAGAATTCTGGCACTTTGTATCCTCTAGGCCATGGATATGCTTGATCTACCCAATCAAGATATGGCTTTGTGTACGTCGGCCTAATGACGGGACCCACCCCAAAAGCCATCTGATCCTGTACGATTTTCATAATCTGGTTCCTCAACATGACGTTGGGGTCATATGGAATTCCTACAGGTTGGTTAACCGGTTGGTTTGCATGAGACCTGATGTTTGGTCCTTGATTGGCAACAAAATTACCATGATTAGGACCATTACCATTAGTCTGAACATCTACTCCCTCGTTACCACGCGGGATATTCTATCCATTGTTTAGGACATTATCTCTCACGTTTGGATTACCCCCCAAGTTAGGCATACCACTACGATTGCTTTGATTTGGTACTGTAATACCTCCTTGGTTTGAAGTAGAGGGACCAGAAAGTGGTTCTACCCCTTGACTCGGATTTAGGAACGGGGGATTATGTCCTACAATTGTCCTAGTTTGAAAGTGATTTGTAAGAGGTATGGCCGGTTGACATATTTGGCCTACTAACTTGTTCATTATTTCATTCAACGTCTTTAGTTGTTTGGCCAAGTTGTCATAGTGTACATTCCCATTTTGTGTAAATCTTTCCATATTATGAATACTTCGAAGATTTACCTGTTCAACTACGTCTTGTGTGAGTTCTCCAAGTAATGCACGTCTGGTTCGAGGACTCAACTCCGTCATTGGTTCGTAACGACTATTATTGCTCTGATTTTATCCATCTGTTCGTGGAGAGGCATGCTGCTCCTCATATCGCTCGATTACAGACTGGATTCCTCCCTGACTTGCTGCTTCCTTATCAAATCTCTGAGGCATATTGTTTCCCCTTTTGTACTTTCAACACCTAACACCACTGTTCCACCGGGCGTGCCAAATTGTTTCGCGCGGGTTAGTCGCTAACAATTAAAAAGGATCAGACGATTGTGTAAAGGACAAACCTCTTGAGACAAAGTCCCAAAAAGGGGTGTTCTTTTATTGGCGATAACTTTACAATTGGAAATGAAAAACAACATGCCTCCAAGGGGCACAAGCACACGAGTTACTGAAAGAAAAGTATTTAAGTCTAAAAACTAAGAAAATGAAAATTATATATTCTCTGTTCGAGAGTTTTGGATTCGGTCACTTGCTTCTATGTCCTTTCTCCCTTTTATATTTCATAGACGATCTCTTTGTGATTAACTACTCTAAAAACTGCTTGATCGTCCTATAACTACCCACTTTCTTCGTAGTGGCCATTTTGTCATGAAAACTGCCTTTTAACTGCTGCCATTACCTTTCATCGTTCAACCGCTTTCGATTGAATTCCTTGAGTCGTGGAACGTGATAGGGCTGTTTTAACAACTGCCTTGATAACTGCATTTCTTGATAACCACGACGCGTTATGTCTGTTGATACCTTGGGCGACTTGAAGGTTTGGGCGAGAATAGAATAACAGCTCTGGGCGACCGTATGACACTCTATTCGTTCAGATTCTGGGCGACTTGCAAACTTGGGCGATGGCGTTACCGTATTCTTGGGCCCCCTTATTTGGGCCTTCACCTTGATTCGTTCGATTGGACTTCGTTCTTTGGGCTATTTGATTTGGGGATCCTCCAATTGGGCTTTACTCCTTGGGCTGCTCGATTTGGGCTGAATTTTTATATGTCAACACCACCATAAACCAAGATTACATAGAAGTGTTTCCTTTTCGTATAGGCATTTCACAAACATTTTCCAAATGGCAGACCCGAATGCCGTCAAGCTGTACAAAAATGCTGCCACGAACGACGCCAATAAAAGAATGGCCGAAATTCTCTGTGGCGGAGTCATTGTGGAAGTTACCACCGCCAAACAGCCAAGACCGTCGAGTTGGCTGGTGCACGTTGCATATCTGTTTTTGACTCACCAAAACTTGGCATTTCCCGCATGCCTGATCCATTTCTTGTTAAAGAAATCATGCGGGCAGTCAAGATCCCGTGATGGCGAAAGCCCGGGTCGGGCATTTTGTCGAGGCCAAGATTTTGGAATCAACTGATTTTGTTGATGAGAGTGAGGTTTTGGCCATTGCAGACGAGGATCATTTTATAAATAAGCATAACTTTCGATTGCCATTTGTTTGTGGATGCCACGATCTTGGCGAGGCCTTGAGGAGAGTGGAAGAAGAAGCAGCAACGATACGCATCAAGGGAATATGAATGGGATGGGAATTATAGCTGAAACAGTTTGCAATGTAAGGAAAGTGAATCGTGATATCAGAATCTTGATTAACATGGATGAGGATGAGGTGTATGCATTTTCCAAGAAAATCATGGCTTCTTATAATATTGTGGCGCAGACGGAGGAGAAAGGAAAGCTTCCGGTGGTGCACTGTGCAGCAGGAGGCATTTCGACACCTGCAGATGCTGCCCTGATGATGCAATTGGGATGTGATGGGGTGTTCTTGGGAGTAGAGGTTTTTAATTCTTCGCATCCTCACAAGAGGGTCCGAGCAATTGTGCAGGCTGTTCATGTAAGTATTATGCCCTAGGTCCAATCAACTTTGGACATAAATACTTTTATATGTAATTAATGCAATTAAATGGCAGATCTATTATTTAATTAATAGACAATTAAATAAATAATAGAGTCCGTAGATTCAAATATTTGTAATTTGTTAATCACAATGAGTTGTGATTGTGAGATACAAATTACATCTGATTGAATCTTAAATCATCCGTGGTCGTAAGTAATAACGAGATACGGATATCGTTATTACGGATAGACCATCACGTGTGACATTTCTTACTTATGAAGTAAGTAGCTGATCTCACAAGTTAAAGTGTGGTGACACTTAAATGAACACGTGGATGTTTTGTTATAGAGCAAAACATTGGAGACCCGTCGAGAGATTCCACATGGATAACTATCTGAGTGTCAGTGGTTAATCTCTAACGTTCGGTAGTGAAATTGGTCCTTTGATTTGAGGTCGTCATGGTACCTTATATGAGGATAGTCATACTTTGACGTTGTTGGATGTTGCTCTGAAAAGGGCCACTAATATGACATCGTTCGGGTACGTCAAGAATCGTATGAAGGTTGTGATTGATCAATAAAGGATTCGTCACTCTTAGATAGTAGGAGATTATGATCTGCGTTTCATTCAATTAAGTCAATGAT
>NC_036253.1:6028240-6028606 GCF_002742605.1 Olea europaea var. sylvestris | reverse complement strand
GACACTGAAGATGATTGACGTTGAGAAATGTCTCAACTGTGTTCAATCATAAATAATGAACTAAGTAGTGACTTGGTTCTGCAATCTCTGTCAGAGAAAGCTATTCATAACTAATTATGAATTTAATATGAATAAGCTTGAATGCACAATTATTGAGTTGCTTAATATGCTTAAGACTGTTAACCCCTTTATCGAAGTTGGTAGTGGGCAAACCATTGATTCCTTTAATGATATTAAGAGGAAGTCTAAAGGGGCTTTGTGAAAGCACCCAATATGGTTAAGACAGTATAAGCGAAAGGACAAATACCAAATCTAATGACCCTTGATTTCATTATAGAATGAAAGGTCATTGGAAGGAATATTGTA
>NC_036253.1:6018120-6027843 GCF_002742605.1 Olea europaea var. sylvestris | reverse complement strand
TAAAGATTCTATAATAAGTATAGAAATTATAAGGCATAAATATTATAATCTAATTATTACCAAAATCTGGCATGACAGACTTTGTCATTTAGATGAAATATAATTCCAAAGTTACATAAAGATGTATACTTGGGATTAATTCATTTTGACAAGTACAAATTATGCATGTCTGGCACAATAACCAAATCTTCTTTTGCTTGAAAAGAAGAAAGGTCAGCACAATTACCGGTCTAATGCATAGTGATGCATATGGATTCATGTCGATCAATGTCAGGTAATGTTTCTCTTATTTCATCAATGATCAAATATACTTGATGAAAACTCAAACATGAAACTCTTGAAAAGTTCAAGGGATTCACACTAGAATTAGAGAAACAAAGAGGTAAAGATACCTTCACATTAAGATTCGATCAAGTGAGAGTATCTTAAAGATAAAATTTAGATTATCTAAGAGAGAATGAGATTCTCGTGCAGTGGACTCCTTCATATACACTGCAGCAAGATGGTGTATCTAAAAGGAGGAATCGTTAATTATTACATATAATGCGATTAATAACAAGTCATGCAAATTTCTCAAAATTGTTTTGAGGTCACGCATTGATTGCAGTGTGCAACACATTAAACTATGTCCCATCTAAATTGGTTAACAGAACTCCATACGAGTTATGGAAAGACAATAGTCCCAATTTATCTTATATGAAAGATTGGGGCCATGACGCTTATTTGAAGCGCCTTAAATCGGATAAGTTTGAGACTAAATCCGATAAATACATATTTGTGAGATATTCAAAGGAGACAATTGAATATAAATTCTATTGTCATGAAGAAAGTCTTCGTCTCACGACATATCGTCTTCTTAGAGAAAATGTTTACTCTAGGAGAGGACAGTGGGAGTAATATAGAATTTTGAAAGAGTTCAAAAGTCCACAGATATAGTTAACCAAGTAGATAAATCAGAGTTTGATCCCATATCTGATATGGGACATACTTTGGATTAGGAAGTAAAGACTCCTGAGGACATGACAGCTCTATGTGAATCTAGTAGGCTCATCGACCTTCAAGAAGGTTCGAATCATTAATCAGTGATCCAGAAGAATGAACCTGCTAGTTGCAACAAAATAAAGTCAAGTGTTGACTTAAAAGAGACGGCAAGAGGCCATGAAACTCGAGATAAAACTCGACACAAGTGAACAAGGTTTGGACCTTGGTCAAGCCTCCTAATGGAATAAAGCCTATAAGCTTTTGTAAATAGTTTACAAAAGAAAAGGTCAATATGGATATGAATATCCATATATACAAAGCAATGCTAGAATCAAAGGTTAAATGTTGACCTTGGTGAAATATTTCTCCTGTAGCCTTGCTTAAGTCCATTCGGGTTTTGTTTGCAACAGTTACATATCGTGACTATAGGTTAAGAGAAGTCTCTTGGAGCTGAAATCTTAGATTTGATGAAAAGTCAAAGTGTTTGATTTTATCAAATTTGAAAACGAATTGTGTGTTTACAAGAAGATAGTGGGAGCATTTTTCGTATTCCTAAAACGACATCCCTATATTTCAATCGTTGAAATAATGGTTGTTAAAAGATTTATTTATAAACGATATGGGATAAGCAACTTGATCTATAGAGGTAGATCTAGAAGATTGCTTAACTCATCCCAATTTACATCGATGAAATCTTGAGAAGATTTCATAAGGAGAAACTGGTTTACTCTTAAGCGGTATGTTGGAAAGGTTTCAAACGTGAAGCAAACGTTGATTCAATAGTAGAAACCTAATACATGGATACTTCAGAAGTAGCAAAGAGTTGCAATATGGATCATGATGTTCATAAATGAACTTGGAGTGGTTCCTGATATTGTTGATCACATACAATAGTATTGTAATAACAATAGAGCCATTGCGAAAGCAAAGGAACTAAGGTCTCATCAATGATCCAAACATGTATTAAAGCGGTATAATCTCATCAGAGAGATAATACATAGAAATGACGCAAAGGGAAGAGAAAATTTCCACATTTAATAATATTGCAGATCCACTGACAAAGAGTTGTCGTAGTATAAACATGATCGTCATGTAGACTTATGATATTCGATACATAAGTGATTGGATCTAGTGCAAGTGGGAGTTTGTAAGTATTATGCCCTAGGTCCAATCAACTTTGGACATAAATACTTTTATATGTAATTAATGCAATTAAATGGCAGATCTATTATTTAATTAATAAACAATTAAATAAATAATAGAGTCCGTAGATTCAAATATTTATAATTTGTTAATCACAATGAGTTGTGATTGTGAGATACAAATTACATCTGATTGAATCTTAAATCATCCGTGGTCGTAAGTAATAACGAGATACGGATATCGTTATTATGGATAGACCATCACGTGTGGCATTTCTTACTTGTGAAGTACAAGTTAAAGTGTGGTGACACTTAAATGAACACGTGGATGTTTTGTTATAGAACAAAACATTGAAGACCCGTCGAGAGATTCCACATGGATAACTATCTGAGTGTCGGTGGTTAATCTCTAACATTCGGTAGTGAAATTGGTCCTTTGACTAGAGGTCGTCATGGTACCTTATATGAGGACAGTCATACTTTGACGGTGTTGGATGTTGCTCTGAAAAGGGCCACTAATACGACATCGTTCGGGTACGTCAAGAATCGTATGAAGGTTGTGATTGATCAATAAAGGATTCGTCACTCTTAGATAGTAGGAGATTATGAGTTGCGTTTCATTTAATTAAGTCAATGATCAAATCCTTGGTCAAGGTGTACTCATAAGTTGAAAAGGAGTTTTCGATTTATATTGACTTAATAGTGGAGAGAAAGATATAATTGATGATCGAGATTGACACAATTTCATATCTCGTAATTGATCGGATCATATTGACGAAGGGATTATAGTTTCACGGTAAACGAACGAATTTGGTTTTGTCATACCACGTGACATTTCCCGTTACATGTATTGCCCTGACACATTGCTAGATGTCAATCAGGGACGGCGAATGCGAATTGACGATAAATTAAAAGGGTGTTTTAATTTATCAATTTTGATTAGATCAAAATAATATTTCACGTCGTTAGGCATCGTGGTCGGGAACCTATTGCAAATTTTCAATTGGTTAATTTAACAATCGTTGGATAAATTAATTAATTGGATTTGTTATTTATAATTTCGAATTAATTAATTGGATTAATTAATTCACGGACCGGGTTTAATTAATTGGATTAATTAATTATTGGACTAGACCGGGCCGAGCCTGTTTGGGTTTATATAAATAAATAACTAGGGTTTGAGGTCCATATGGGGTTTTCATTATTCTTGCTGGCACAAGAAAAAAAACCCTAGAGGCTGCAATCATATTCTCTGTGTGGATCACCGTTGGAGGTTGGACAATTGGACAGCTGTGGTGGCGAATCAAGGTTGTGAAACGAAAAGAAAAGCAAAAGGATTGCAAATCTGAAAAATGTACAATCTTATCACAATTTCTATCTAGACACAAAGGCGATTCTTGGTGGGAATCGAAAATTATTTTAAATTCCGCTGTGCATGTATAAATAGATTCCCAACAGTTCAGAATTATAATGATACACGGATGTTGAAAAAGTTGAGTAGCGAATTGAAAAATGCCATGGCTGAGACCGCTGGATTGGATATAAATGAAATCAGGGATGATTATTTTCGCGCTTGAGGTGCTTACGCATAGATTGACGAGAACCTTGTCAAATATATCTTACTTTTACCACATTGAAACTATGAAGTAGAACAATTAAGGTGATTGTCCCTTCCTGCTATAGTCTTTGCGTTTACGGGGAAAGGAATACAAACCAAAATTCGTACTGACACTTTTATGTTTGTCTGAGTCGAAAAACGACAAGCAATGTGTATCAGGGTATAATTGTCAAATAGGTAGCCTTAGGTGAACTAGTGGTTTCAACTTCATTAGGTATACTTTCGTGATGCTGTAGTTACCATAATGCATTTTGAATGTCTATATACATTGAAAAGAATTGAGGACTTCATCGACATGTATCCTTGGTTTTTCCACGTGGGGGCCTTCTTTGTTATTTTTCTAATTGTTTTTGCGAGCTAGTTTGTATGAGCCTGTTTCAGTATTGAAGGAAATAGAACAAATAAACTGTGTAGTTTGCTATAAGCATCAAACTTCTGTGAATATGCATTCGTTCAATTTGCTATTGTTTGCTATAGCCTGTGTATGGCCAATTGGCCATTCGTGAATCCTAACCTTTGTGCTCAAGATATACATGGTTCAGTGGAGTTTATTGCTTCACCACTGAATGCAGGACAACAACTATTATCTGTCTTTATATGGTCTGTTTCTCCTGGTGCTTTCATTTTGCTTCGCTGTTTTTCTGTTATCGGTGAATTTATAAATAGAATGCCATGCAATTTCTTGCCCTCTTAGATTTAATGAAATTGCCATTCAATAGTGGTTACCATGATGATGCTCTTAGACTAGAATGGGCCTTCACTTTAGATTGAATTCTCTGTTTGAATAGCTGCTTGATTGTTGTTGTGGAATATGCACCTGAGAGCTGTCTCGTAGCCAGTAAAGATCGCACCATTCACGAGGAAAGCTCTGGCAACTGCAGTTCCCAAACCTCGCCAGAGCACACTATATCCCTCTTCTTTAACACTTCTTATGAAGCAGTCAGCAATGCCTTCGTATTTTGTCGGGGAAGATTCTTTCTGGGCTTGAATTCTTGTTTTCATTACGTCTAAAGGATAACAAAAAATCCAACTAGCAACTCCTGCTAGACCTCCTGCAAAAAGCATTGTTCTGAAGGTTTCCTTGCCACTCTTTCGGCATCCAGGATGAAGTTGCTCTCTCACATACTCATATGTCCAGAAGTAGACGCCATGAGCTGGTGCATCCCTAAGCACAGTGATGGTTAAACCCCGGTAAATTCCTCTCCAGCCTTCTGTTCTTATTATGTTTCTTGCAACTTGTATTGGACCTTTGTCACTGCCTGATTGATTTTTGTTCTCATTAATTTTCCCCTGCAACTGTAGACGAATTTTAACCAGCTCAACAGGGCTGAGAAGTAGGCTTTGTATAGCACCTGTTCCAATTCCTCCGAGAGCAACTCCCTTGTATGAGGGCGGATCTCCTCCTGTACTGTTTGTGCTAAAGGCTCGTGACAGTATAGCATAAGTCTGGAAGGCCATGGCATTCTGCAATAGCAAGCAAACAACTTTTAGATTTATGAAGAAAGCGTGCCCATAATGCATTACTATGAAAATTAATGAACAGGAATTGGCCAATAACTTGCTTTAAGGTCTCCCCTTTCTCTGCATTTAGAGTCTGTCTAATAGGACCATGTTCTTACTCAGTAGTATGTTATTCTATGTACGTTTTGAGTATATTCAACATTTGGTTCGTAGATTATGATTTTGAAAGAATGGACTATTCTAGGACTCGAGCCTGTGACAGCCTGTGAAGGCCAATGATATGACCTTTCTAGAGGCCTCCAGCGTTAACAGTTCTTTTCCCTGTCTAGAATAGCTAAGAGGACCTTCAACAGACATCAAATTCCATAGCCTTTTTAGAGGACCTATTAAAGTTAAGACACTCATTCTCGCTGCCGAAATGTTTCTGGTTCTTAATGTGCTTCCTTGCACTGCACACTCTTAGCATCTGTTTATTAAATAAAGGTAGTACGGAAAGGAGCTGCTTATAGGTTACTTCATGGCACTGAAATATTTACGACAGAAGCAGGAAACACACACACACACAAATGTTATCTGCAACAAGAACTCTTGTGAATTTTGTCTTTTTTAACAGGGTAGACTGTTTATTCGAGTACTAGTGTTTTTCCTGGTGTGTACATGGTAAAAACTAGGTTTTTCCAAAGAGCTAAGGTCTAATACTCAAAAGTCCCTCGAGTATTTTCACCATGTTTGACGTGCAACATGAACACTTTATTCTGGCAGCCAGTGTACTTCCACACACTTGGACGTCGGATCAATTGTAGTTTTCATCTTGTTCATAATAACTCGAGCATTTATTAATACTCAAAGAAAAGCTTTGCTTTCTACTAATCACATGATGCTCATATTCATTTATGTCTAACAGAGTCGAGCTATAGAAGAAGCCTTATATTTCCTGTTGATTTTAGAAACTGTACAAACTTATCTAACATATTTGTCATGATTTTATCCGAAAGGAAAACTCCCCTAGGCCTCTGGTAGTGCACCCAAGGGGACATCCCTTATGTAAATCCCTCCTCGAGTGAAGATGAAAACATAGACCAACATATAAGGGCCTACTCCTCTTAATACCTTAGGCACTTCTCTCCCTCAATTTCTTCAAAAACTTAATTTATAAACTAATTTAGAAACTGCTTCCCAGTATTTTCACTATAAATTGCGTATATATTCTCAGCTAAGGAGATATAAAGCATTAAAGCGAGTATGATTTAGGAGCTAATTGATCTTATTCATTGGAAACTCTATCATGTCATATAAATCCAAATATTTAATATCTCAGATTGCTCCTATCAAGCAAATTCTTAAGCAAGGAGGAGATGGAAATTGCTGTTAACAGAGATAACAAGTTGAGAAAATGATTGATATTAGAAAGTGAAATAGAAACAAGAACCTGGAAAAAGACAGAGGCCAAAGGAGCGGCCATGCCCCGGTAGAGGGCGCACGGCCCCTCACTGGCAACAGCATGGCGGAGGATACTAAAGGCGGAACCGGTTCTTGAGTTCTGCTGCCGGATTCTAAGTGTATCAAGAGGATAACCAGTCACGATACCCGCAGTGCCACCAAGTCCTCCGGCCACGAACTCTTTTCCCCAACTGCTTGCTAGAAACTCCGGCCAGAAATCCATTTTTAGCCTTCCACTTATATTCCCAGAAGGCCTTTTAAGCAGCAAACGCAAACTCTTCTTTCCCACTTTTTACCAAATCTTTCCTCGGACAAATATCACAATAAAGTGGGCTCTCCCTTTCTTGAATCTGTATATAGAATCTCTCCGTTGACACCTGATTGATAAAGAATTGAACTTCTAAACCAATATTTTGAGGGCCCTTTTCTACAAACAGTTCAATGCATAAATAAGTTGCTTGTTGAATCAAAACAAAATAAGGAAAAGTTTAATTCCATTCCTGAGCTCTTGTTTGCTTGTAATGGTAAGATACTCAGAAATGATAATAGTAAACACGCATTTGATTATGATTTGTTTACCTAACAATCGATGCTAGTTTGTTGAAGGGTACGATAAAGGCGTGCCAGTCCGTCTCACTGTCAAAATTCATTAGAGTATGTCTGGAAAGTTAATAAACGAGTTAAGAATTTATTGGCATACTTCTGTTTTTACTTCTGTTTTTTTCAGAAGAATTTTTTAAAGAAGTTATTTAATTGATGTTTGAAAATTATTTCTAAAAGATCTTCCTCTTCCCTTGACGAAGTCACATTGTGTCAAATTTCTTTAAAAACTCTTCTAAAACAAAGTATTTTTGTAAAATTAATCAAACGAATCCAAAAACACATTTTGAATCTCAAAACTTCTTTTAATTTCTTTAAAGTCATACCAAACGTTCCTTAAATTCATATCAAACATAAAGTAATTTTTCACTTAAAAGAGAATTATTAAAAGATATATAAAGGTAATTTAATTATTATTTTGGGTTCAGTGGAACTCAATTTTTGGGTTATTAAAATTAAAAAAAACAATAAACAATCCAACATTTGTAAATTTCACCACAAATTGGTTTCAATGAGTGAGTGGCGCGGTGTGACAGGCGGGTCCAATTGGATTTATCTGAATAAAAGGCTGGTTGTGCCATGTGACTCGGATCAATCGTTGTCAAGGTATGTGTCACGTGAAGTTAATGGAATCAATAGTAAGTTCTCTTTTTCTTCATTAGTGTTTCCAAAAGTGATACGTAAGCAAGATGTTTTATCGCAATGTAGGACGGATAATGGAAAATGAAGTATAACAAATTTGTCCTTATATAACAAATTTGTGTTTAGCCTATATTAAGTACCGATGACATGACACACTATTTAATTGGTGAAAAAGTTAATAGTAGGTTTCATGTATTTAATGATTCACCCCAATTAATCAAGAATATAATTGAGACTATTGTCCTTTAATTGAAACTCTAATGAATGGAGACAAAAATTTTGGCTTATTTCGTTCCATTCGACTCGAAAAGTTTGATAAAAACAATAATAAATATGATAGTACAATTGTTATGAAGAGCACGCCGAAGTTAAGTTTACAAGTTGTTGTATGATTTGTTCGATTTTTAGTTACTCATCTTGTTGATTCAAGTCAAGTTTCTTGATTCCAATTTAGAATGATGAATCAAGGGACAAGATGTGATCTTAGAAACTCGTCGAATATTTACCTATATAACAGAATAAAAATAAAAATTGAAGTTAATAAATAAACTCATGTTCAAGAATATGTCTTATCTATTTTTTAAAAAATGAGAAAAAGAATATCTCGATCTTGAACTATCAAAACTAGAGCAAAATGTTAGGTATACAGAAAATTCACGAAAAATGCTACTCAACCACATGTTTGACACAAAGGTTGACACACCTCTCACAGTCGAAATGTGGGTCCTGCACGAATAAAATATTACCGAGCTTTCATGTGTGTGTGATGTGTCAACCGGTGTGGTCATGGAGCATGGCCCAAAATTCACTCTCATCTCTTGTGCAATTTGCGTCAAAATTCACTACTAAGCCATAGGGCGTGGCCCAGTTATTTGTGTTTATTGGATCCGTCAGTCTAGCTGATGCAGCGGCCCATACGCTATAATAAATACTTGCACAAAATTTGACAATTTCATTGAAGAACAAAATCCATATACATGAGAAAAATCACAAGAAATTACCTTCCCAAAATTGAAGGGAGAAGTCATCTTTAGAGGCAAAAATAATAGCCATACGAGTATAATCGTACTCATTAAGCAATTTCTTGTAAACCCTTCATAAAAAGGGGATTATATATTACTAACGGTGCAAGTCGTCACTCACAAAAATAGGATTTTTCCTATTTTCTAGTAGGAAAGTTGCTTTAAAACTAAATAACACCTCACTATGACAAGTGATTTATATTCAAACCGATCAATGACATCAACCCACCATCCCTACCATCACCCCCGACAATCACCATCGTCGTCATCCCAAATACCACCAACGCAAATGAATCAGTCACTTCATCTCACCACTATAAAAAAAACTGCCATCACCACCATCATCGTGAACTTTTGAGTTGATCCAATATAGAAGGAAGAGGATGAAGAAGAAAGATAATTTCTCATTCACGGTAAAATGGAGATATATATTTCCTGAGCTACTTTTTATTTTTTAAAGATAAGCCATTTTTCATTTTCCTTCTTAAACGTAAGCCTGTTTTATTAATATCCTATTGAGGAAATAATTAAAAATAATAATATTTTTTTCCATAGATTATTTTATTTGGTGCTCGATTGAGCCCCCAAACTTGATTTATATTAGTTGGTAATAAAAACTTTTTTTTTGTTTAAATTTTTGAATTTAACTTATCAAACGCTCTACAAGTGACTTCATTTGAACAAAGTCTAACAAAATTTATAAACAATCGCATGCTAGCTTCATGCACGACGTTCAATTGAGAGAGAGAGAGAGAGAGAGAGAGAGAGAGAGAGAGAGAGAGAGAGAGAGAGAGTATATATGTGTATAAATATACTA
>NC_036253.1:5983095-6018069 GCF_002742605.1 Olea europaea var. sylvestris | reverse complement strand
TGAGAGAGAGAGAGAGAGAGAGAGAGAGAGAGAGAGAGAGAGAGAGAGTCTATAATTGTATGAAACTTCGATGACATCTCTATATAAAATTTAAGCTAATTAATTTAATATTATCCAATATTGTTATAAGTGATTTTGTTCGTAACAAAAATTATTACAACCTATGAGTTGGGTATTGGCATTCACGAGAAGTCCACTACAATTTTGGCGCAAATCAAGTACAAGATCAGCAAATGCATTTGATATGTACCTATATGACTTCTTGGCATTAACATTCAAATAGCAAAACAAGAGCTTCTCCATGAATTCCCAATCAACTTTTCCATTATTTTCCAATCTTGCTTGGATCATTTCATGCATGGATTGCCTAAAATCGTCATATGGATTCAGAGAATAAGTCGAAACTCTAATAAAATCATCAGGACCAATATTTGTTTGATCTTCATTAGCTTCTTCCCCCGTATCCTCTGAAAACCTAGGAGACTCCAAAAAAACTTCAACTGGTTTTTCTTCGTTATTTTTATCAAACCTTTTTTTCGACTTATATTCCTCGTGTTCCGTTTCAGGTAATGATCCGAGTTTTCCATACAAAAACCGATCAACATCTGATAATTTTGCTGCATCTTCACTTGTATCCTTGGAAATCGTCTCCTCCATTAATGAACTTGATGAAGCTGGAGTGACAAAAAATCTATCAGAACCGCCAAGATTTTCAGGAAGAGGATCCCAAAAAACCCCTTCAGATTTTTCTTCGCTGATATAACCTTCAAGCTCCTTTTTCGACTTATTTTCATTGTATTCCTTTTCATATAATGATCTGAAATTTTCGTACAAAAATCGATCAACATCTGATAATTTTGGTTCATTTTCTTTGCCATCAAGGGCAAATGAAGGGGTTTTTGTGCGCTTGCAACTGCTCAAAGATCGACCTGAGAGCGTTTTGGATGGCAAATGAATTTGTGTATTTGAAAATTTGATTTTTGAGAAATACCTTAGAATTTTTATCTTAGGCATTTATTTTATTTTTAAAAAAAAACATATATAGGGTTTTTTGGATGAGAATTTGCAAGAATGTGGTGTGCCTTTTATACGGAAAACGAACTCAAAATGTAACCTTCAATAGGAATTAATCTTAGGCGTTTATTTTCTTCAATTAATAAATATAGATGGCAAGTATTTAATGGAGAATTCACTGCATATATGTCAGAATTTTTATTTATTTATTAAAAAGTGCCTATTATTTCAGCAGGCAAAATAATTGAACAGCTCTTTAAACGAGTATTTTAATGTCAGTGGCTAGATTTAGGTGTAAAATTTACTTTGCAGTAAAAAGATGAGTAAATTTCATTTAAGAGCAAGTTGCATTATTAAAGGTTGAACCCCAACCTTAGGGGTCCCCACCGACCATGTCCTGGACCATTGTGGAGGAGGTAAATCGCAGGATGTGCCTCCCAGGAGTCAGGGTGAAGAGCACATGGAGAGGCCAAGGCTATTAACCCATATGGTAACTCCCGCTTGCAACAAAGTCAATTCCACCTTGCGGGGAATCGAACTCTGCACACTGCCGCGCTGAGCCCTATCCGCCCTCCCCTTTACCACTGGGAGATATGCCCTGGGGGCGCAAGTTGCATTATTATTTTGGGCGATGGAATTGAATAGTTCATTTGCATGCATAGGATCTGTTTGGCATGATTTTTGCTTCTTGTAGAAGTAGTTTTGAAAGAAGCTACTTTTATTTTTGTTTGAAAATTAATTATTGAAAGAATTTCCTATTTCAGAAATGATTTTTAAAGCAAGTTACATTAGATTAACTTCCTCTAAATACTCTTCTAATTAGAAAATATTTTCATAAAATTAACCAAACGATTTCAAAAATTGTTTTTGAATTTCAAAAATTCGTTTTGACTTTTCAAAAGACATGTCAAAGGGATTCATAGCATACATGATCAAACTTTTATTATTCAGTCAAAGTTAAATTTTAATTTCAACAACATATTAAGAATTATTATCCATTGTTTAGCATGTTATCATATATTTAGTTTCAACAAGAGAAGTATTAATCGAGACGTAAGGTTTATAGACAATCTGGGCTTTCAGTTTTCAGTTTTCAGTTTTCAAGGAATAGGGTTCGATTTCACGTTTTCATTCTGGTTAGCGGTGAGCCGTGTTTGGAGAGTTGCACTTTAATATGATGCGGCATTTGATTTCTCTCTCTCTCTCTTTTTTGGAGAGATTTAATTTTCACATGTGCGTTCTATCATCCACGTAGGCAAGCGTTATAAATAGAATTTGCCTGATGTGTAATGTTGTGTAACTTCATAAAGTTCAGTAAGTAAAGGAGTGTAAGTTAAAGTACAGTGGGTAAAACGTAACCGTACCCAAAGTTCGACGTGTTCAAACATTTAACTCGATGTATTTTATGGTTCATAATCAATAAAAATATTTTTTTGAAGCTCACTACGTTCAGTTAGTAATAGAATATTTGAAGGATGTAACGACCTATTGCAAACTTGAATTTAGAATAAAATTCTAATTATTTTTACAAGAGGCATAAAAAGGGCTATTTTTCTTAGTATTAAAGAATTTACTTTTCATACATTGGAAAAACTTTAAAAGAGTGGTAAATGCAAATAACTCGAAATATAATCGATTTTCCTCGATTTTGCTAAAAAATAATGACATAAGTAGTAATTTTTTCAATATTTCAATTCTTTTTTTTTTTTTTTTTGGTACCCAGGTGTCCCAACTTTGCCAGACTAAATCCTGGATCCCTAGCCACCGACCCCTCAGTGACTAGTGGAGGTAAACCGCAGGATGTGCCTTTGTTGGATCACAGGTTCCCACCCGATTTTTACTCCTAGCCTCAAGAGAGCTTTCCTCCATAGTGATTAATCCACCAACAAATTGCCCACTTTGTTGGATCACAGGTTCCCACCAGGAATCGAACTCTCTACGCTAAGGTTGCAAGCCCGCCAAAGTGATTGATCCACCAACTCGGAAGAAATTAAAACATAGAACTAAGACCAATTTCAATCGAGTCATTCGACTTTAAAATATTATAATCAAGTTGATCAACTTCAATTCTAATTCGCGATTCATCATTTTAGCCCTATTAGTGATACCGACGTTCGACTGCTATGGATGCCAATATTCAATGGATTATATACTCCAACAAGTTATTAATAAGTATATCGCAAAAGCCTCATTGTCATGACTAAAATTACGTTTGATTAAATTATCTTTTCATTGTAATAATATGATACTAATTAAAATCATGTAATTTAGAAGTTACTTATTCAAACACAATTTCAATTGAGAGATTTTGTATACTATTCCTTGCTGAAATAAATTTTCACTCAATATAATATGTCACTATCCCCCAATGTATTTATACTAATCCCCGTACACTTACACCTTGACTCCGCCTTAAATCGGTGTAAGCGATTTATTTAATTTTTACGTCTGAATATATTAATTTATTACATTTGATTGGCCGTTTTTAAGCTCAACCAAACGTACACGTAAAAAATTACATAGATTGGAAGAAAGAATTGTAATCATTGATCTCAAAGAGAAATTACACACAGAGAAATGGAGAGAGAAGCGAGGAGGAAGAGGATAATGGAGGGAGGGTCCGATCGTTTGGCACTCATCTCGGGCCGGGTTCACAGCATGGACCCGCTGTCTTCCCCGAATTCATTTTCCGGCCAGTCATCCACATATTCTACACCTGGTGATAATTATCGTGGACACGCATACTCTGAGTCAGATTCCGGAATAAACAATACTGTTTTCTTTCCAGATCATCGTCATGGTATGCTCCGTTCAAATTCTATGCTTTTATTTCATTCTCTGCGTGGATTTATGTGAGATATGCTTCAATTTATTCCGGGTGTGAATTATGATTGTTTGCGTAATGGAATCGAGAAATTATGAAATTTCCTATTAATCATTATCATGGAATTAAAATGAGGTAATATTCTTGTACTTTAATGCAGATTTCATTCAGGATTTGATTGAAAACTTTACTTCTTTTAGAAGAACCTGCTTGATTTATATTTATTGGTGGGCGTGGAGCTAAATTGTGATTTGTGGAACTAAAATTAAAATTCGGTGGAGAATGTATTGAGAAACTTTGTTCTTTTCTTGATTGAAACTGAAACTGCATCTTAAATTTCAAGTGGAAGTTGATGGATTATTGAACTTCATTCGAGATCAAATTCAAATACAAAAATTGTCAACTACCACAGGATGCATTGTTCCTTTAAGCTATCTTTGTTACCTAGTGCTGATTACTTAACAGAGTAGGACCTTCCCTCGAACAGGATTTTAGTTTTTTATGTTCTTGTTTATTACTTTCTAGTACTGTACAGCACGTTACAGTACAGCTTATTACTAAACAAGGTTAAAGAAATTTATCTTGTCACATTGTCATTGTTTATCTGATTATAAACATTGATCTTGAAGGTGGTGATGACACATCTAATATACAGTCGAGACACGATATCTTTGATGATGGCGATTCTCAAGTAAAAGTAACTAAATTTGAAGCCAAAGTTGCTGAAGTGGAGCAATCCGAGGTAAAATCAGTCCTCACACCACTTTCTGCTGCTAAACCTGGAAATGAAGTAGAATCATCACTTGTGGCTACAACAGTCTCCAAGGCTTCATATGATGCAAATGCAAAGCCATTTCAAAAACCATTTGGCAACCTTTTCAGTTCAAGAACTCCAAGAGAAATAAATTCCTGCATCATCACCTCGGAGAATACACGAGTTTTCTGTTCTATTGTGATAGCAATTTTGGTAGTTCTATCGCATGTTAATTTTCCCTGTAAAGTGGTGAAGTCGAAGAGCCTTATTGCTTGGAGACCTCTTTATGTAGTTTTGCTGACTGATTTGATGATAGTAGCTGCTCGACTGGCACTCTATGTGCAACGAGGTTCTGATAAGGCGGAACAAGATGAGGAACAAAGATTTCAGGAAGATGGGCATAATTGGGGATCAGCCATTAAGTTGTTGGAATTCGGTTTGGTTTTGCATCAGACGGTTCGTGCTGTATTCATTGATTGCAGTTTTTACCTGGTGATTGTAGTATGTGGCCTTTCTTTAGTGTAGAAACACTTGCTGCAGCCTGCATTCATGAACGCTGGCTCCTGGGTTCACTTTGCTCTCGTAAGTGCAGCATTAAAATTGTTTAGCTTGATTCCGTCTATTTTCGTTTTATGAGATTTCTATTTAAATGACACTGTTATTTGTATTGTAGCATCTTATTATTGATAAACCAGCTTTTTGATAAATTAGCGAAATAAGCAAAGCTCCCTGAACTGGAAGAACTGAGTAATTTTGCTCCAGTTCATATGGAAAAAGAAAAGAAATAAAATGGGTTTCGGACTATTCTTTCTTGAGTTCTCCAGTTCAGACGCCACGCATGTGCCTAGGACAAAATTTGTGAATCGACCTTCAGCCGAGCATTACTATCCAGTTTCTTCATGTACATTTTCTTGTTTACCGATTCCAATTATCATCAAATCCTTGGATAATTTTCAAGGAATTGGCAATGGCTAGTTTTATGTGCTGAACATTTCTCTTATTGGAAAAATCCCAGGTACCCAGCTACAATCTATAACATTTCAAACCAAGATCTTTCTCCATCATTCAGTTGATCAGAGCAAGTCTCTCATTCAAATAGTAAACTAAATTATTGTATTGATCTGCTTTTAAGATCTCTAAATTGGCAAGGATGGAATTGACGAGTTACCAGCAATAAATGAACGAGGATCAACGAGCAGAGCTGGACCCAGTTTGACTTTAAACTGAAGAATAAAAGATCAATTATTTATTCTTAAGAACTAATCTAATAAAGTCCTTAAGAAACCAAATTGTACCACCTCTATAATTTCAACTACCGGTGTTCACCTCCATAATTTCAACCTGTCATCTAAATATTTTTGAAAGGTTTGAGTTCCCTTTATTAGAAAATACAGTAGCAACGACAATGCCAATGTAGGTTCGAGTTATAAACATTAGTATTACTCGTGCAACAGCTAACTTTATTTTTTAGGTAATAAATATAAATCTTTTGCATGAATATGTTTCTTCGTATCATTATTTTTGTCTAAGCCCCCATTTATATCCTATTATTTACTCATTAAAATAAAAAATATGATCATTATCCATCATATCAAGTTATCATATTTGAAAATCTATCTCTTGTGTGGGATCCATAATAACTATATTTTTCATTCTCATTTTTATAATAATGTGACTCAAACGGGGCCTAAATAATCGCTGCATGGTGAAAAAAATTCAGCGTGTGTTTGGCTCCATTCTTGCTATTTTTTGTTTTTGTTTTTTTTTTTTATGAACAATGCAAAAGTTTAACTGCAGTGTCAGGCTTCAAGTTGCCCATTGGATCGTTGGAAATTGATTGGACTAAATTACCCTAACCAAGCCAAGTCCATTAATAACATGTAAATGGCAATGTTGGAATATTGGGTGAATTTTATGTGGACCACTCCAAGGAAAAGTCAAAAAAGGCAGCCATAAGTGGAAATCGATGCACCAGTTCCAGACGTGGGGACCACAATTTATGAAAATGTGAGTAAAAAAAATTGGCAAACATAGAGGCCAAACACACAATTTCGCCATAATTCGTCACTAGGGGAAAAACTTTAGTCCGAAACAGGAGGAATTTTGTAGAATTTTGAAGACTGATTGTGAATGTTATTATTCACTCTTCTCCGTTGTAAACTTTTTTTTTCTTTTAATTTTTGGTTTCATATGAGAATAGATGTACTAACCAGGTGCGTATTAAAAAGAATAATTCTATTTGTATTGAGTTGGAGGTATCGAAAGTTGTCTTCCTTCTCACAATGTACGTAGACCCCATGTGAATATAAAAATTTTCAAATGTGGTCCTCGTACCTTATTGTGAATAGTAGTTAAATGATTAGATAAAAGAATTATGTATATGTAATATTGTCCTATTAAGAAAGTTGTACATCAATATTAATTTTTTTTTAAAAATATTAGAAAAATATATATTATGAAATTGGAACATTTATATAACAAAACAATGCAGAATCATGACGTTCGTACGCATTCAGCACCGACCGCCGCAACTACTACCTTCACTCATCACCTTTTGGTACGTGACTTTTTGGAAAAAATACAATGTTGTGATCTAATATGTTTTTGTTGAGTAATTAAAGATTTTGAGTGATGCTATGCTTACAAAGTATATTTATAAAAAAATTGATAAAGTGGTTATTGACAAAATCAAGATCACTTAATTTAAAAACAGTTTTTGAAAGCAACAAAATCTATTGATCTTGATCTTGTCAACACACACTTTGTCAACTATTTTTGTCAAACTACTTTGTACAAGTAGTTTAATTAAAAGACTTTAGGTAACAAATTGTGCAAGCAATAAGTAACAATAAAAGGATGAACTAATCTATTTGTACAACTGCGGTCGACAATGATGGATGACAACATTGATGTCGTCATGATCTGGATTATTAATTTTAAAAATAGTTTTGAAATGGATGAATGTGATGTTACCAAACATGATTTCAACTAAGATTGCATTAAAAAAAAAAAAAATTGTAGAAGTAGCTTGATTGATAAAAGGATTCAGAATTAGAAAATTTGGATAAGAGAAATTTGCAATAAATGACGTTCTAAAATTTTATTGGCTCTTTGTTCGAGTAATAACATTTCAACAGGACACTAAGATATATGAAACTCTTCGCGAATTTCTCTTATTACATAAGTATACGTGCATGTAGAGAGAGACATGAAACTTTTTGTTCGCATTATCGAAATTCAATATGATATTATGCATGTTATCGAATTAAAGTTAGATTTGAATTGGAATAAAAAAAAAATTGAATTTATATTCTGAAATTCAAATTATAGATGTGAAATAAAACTGAAATTTAAGATTTGTAAAATCATATTTAATTAAAGATTTTTTTTTTAAACTACAAAATTACATATTTTACTAAATGGTGGTCCAAGTTTATGTACGTAAAAAAGAAATCCGAATAAAGAATACTATTAACTTTTTTCAATTTAATAAGCACATTATTTATTCGTGATTAGAAATCCATCCAAAATAATAATAATAATAATAATAATAATAATAATGCATAAAATGACAAGATATAGTAAATAAAAAAACGACAATTATTATGTCAGGTGATTTTATTATAGTAAATCACGACAGGAGACTACTAGCTACACAAAACCGCCTGAGGAATTATTTAGGACAGCGGGACGGGCGACTCACAGAAAACACTTGAAGAAACAGGAGAGAAAATGGAATAAAAAATTTCCTGGCTGATCATGCAATTCACGGCGAATCTCCATCCGCCGCACGTAGAGGTCACGGGGGAGGACATCACCGTAATACAACAGTGTCCCAACGGTGGCGACTGGCTGAGACACCAGTGCGCCTATAGTTTTCACCAGCGAGTTAAACACCACCATCCTGAGACCCTGCAAAGAACTTACAAACAGAAACATAATGCAACATTGCAGCTTAAATTGAAAGTCTAATACGCAAAATAAGTTACTTATTTTGACAGTATTCAGAAGAGCAGATTACCATTGTTTGAATTAGAGTGAAAAACTGAATATCTGGGATTGAATAAGGAGTTTGAGTGCGTAGAAGTTTATATACTGAGTAACGGTGAAATGGTGACATAGGGAAGAAGAGAACGATGGGCGGAGCTTCGGGCGTATTGACACCGAATCATCCACGCGCCACTTACCAGAGAGAAAGAGACATTTTTGTATATGCCTTGCTGTTCAACTTTTCAAGCCTCATTAAATCAATAGAACTTGCCAATAAATCTTCATAGATATTAGTGAGATTTTATTTATACATTTTGGTTTCATTTTATTTAGAATTTTGGGCTATGGGAAATTATGTGATTCTAAAATATACACATTGTTCACATATCTTGGTATTTATATATAGTATGAATTTATTGTTTCGTAAAATGTATCTATTTTGCATACGTTGATAGATGAGGGTGGCGCGGAAATAAGCAGACAATGGCGATCATGAAAAGTTAAAAATGCCGTTTATAAAAAATGTTAGGTCATATATGAGCGACAATTGACTAGACAATTTTAAATGTTTAGGCTACATGCGACAAAATTACGACAAAAAAGTTTAAAATATCGTTTCAAAATGTATAGACAATTTTAAATGTTTGGACAACATACAACAATAGTTCAAGAACTGAGACCGACCCCGTGCATCTATAATCGTGACAATGATATTATTGAAACTTGCTTGAACATGAATAACCCCCTTTGATATTCTACGTGCACTCTTACATGAACCAATATGTCCATTTCTACGTGAACCAATTCTCGATATAGCTTTTGCCATATTTTATCCTTTTGTATTGGGGTTTTCTTGAATTTGCAAGCGAGAACTCCTTTCTTTATTTGGTGTACCTACTTGAGCCAGCTGCTAGCACAGAGTTAACCGATACTTATTCCTCAGATATTGTCATTGCTTCTTCTCCAAGAAAAGAAGTTCACGACCCGTGGGCCTTCTACCTCCACACGGCACAAATTACTTCAAAAGTCTGTTCGGTAGTGATTTTGAGAATTGATTTTTTGACCATTAGAAAAAAAGTGGGAACCACATGTAAGAGAAGAAGTCAAAAATTACGGCAGGAATAGTGAAATAATGGTAAAAAAAAATCAATTTTTTGAGGTGAAAAATCACTTCCAAACAAGGCCTAAATATTAGAAGCCGAATAGGCAGGTTTGTCCGAGTGGAGAGGGAAAAAAAAAAAAAGAATTGAACTTAAAATCTTTTCTGGAGATATCCATTTTCCTGGAGAAATCGATAAGATGTCTCGACATAGCAACATTTTGATACCACCAGGAAAAGGAGAACAAAATTCCAAGGAATCCAAAAACATATTAGAAGTGGGAGAAAAATTGTGAATTTTTTCATTAATATATTTTTTTAATAATAACCTTCTAAAACAACAAATAAACTAACTGTCGATCCCAGTGATACGAACGCTTTTGTGACTCGAATAAATTTCAGTAAAATACAAAATGTAAATGACAAGAAAATAAAGAACACAAAGACCTTTCGGCCAAAGGTCCCGAAGGTTTGACGACCAAATCAAATGCCTACATCCCCCGTTAAACATCTATAACGATTAAGCTCAAATCCACTATCACAGCACCCAAAAAAGGGAGCAAAACCTAGTTACAGAAGAGAGAAAATGTTTTGCCGTTTCAAAATAAGAGAATTGGTAAACTTCAAGATTCAATAATTTTAAAGAATCAAAAAATTTACTAATAGGTATTACCTTTGTACCTAAATCTGTTGGATTAATCTTAGTAGGAATTTTAACCAGATTTATATCCCTTATGAAATGAAACTTAATGTCTATATATTTTGTTTTGTTGTGAAGACATGATTTCTACTTAAGAAAATTGCACTGTGATTATCAGAACATAGCTTCACCTGATTTCCTAATATTTGATTCATTTAATAGACCCATTAACCATATTTATTCTTTTACTGCTTTTGTAGCAGCAATGTATTATGCCTCAGTAAAAGATAGAGCCACAAGTTTCTGTAGTTGAGCTTTCCAACTAATGCAAGTATCATTTATTCCATAGAAAAATGTAGTGGTTGACTTCTTATTATCAAAATTTCCAACAAAATCAGAGTCCACATAGCCTTTCAAACTTACACTATTTTTATTAGTTTTGAACATAAGTCCTAGGTTCTGTGTGCCTTTCAAGTATCTAATTAAATTTTTCATAAATCTACTTAAAACACCCCGGCATAGGCTATATCAAGCCTAGAGCATACCATAATAAACATAACAGATCCAACTGCATTAGCATATGGTACATGCAACATTCTTTTAAGTTCAATTTCATTTTTAGGTGATTGATCAATGGACAATTTAATTGCAGACAAAGTTAAGCTAACAGGTTTGGCTTCATGCAAAGAAAATCGTTTAACAGCCTTTTCAATATAGTCTTTTTAAGTTAAAAACAATTTTCCATTTTATCTATCCCTTTTTATTTCCATTCCTAAAATTTTCCTAGCAAGCCCTAAGTCTTTTATCTCGAATTCAAACTTTAATTTTTCTTTTATAGAGTTCAATGTATCAGAATCGTGACCAGCTAGGAGCATATCATCCACATATAAAAGTAGATAAAAGAATTCAGATTTTCCATTTCTTTTGAAATAAAAACAGGGATCATACTTAGATTTTCTGAATTTTAATTCTTGTATAAAAGAGTCAAACTTTTTATACCATTGTCTCGGGGCCTATTTGAGGCCATATAAGGACTTATATAGTAGACACACTACGTATTCTTTATCTTTAACCTCAAAACCTTTTGGCGGTGACATATATATTGTTTCATCTAAAGAGCCGTACAGAAAGGCAGTTTTGACATTTAATTCCTCTAGCTATAGGTCAAAAAGTGGTACAAGTGCAAGTAATATCCTTATTGAAGTATATTTGACTACTAATGATAATATTTCTATGTAGTCTATAGCCTCTCTCTGTTTGAACCCTTTAGCTACAAGATTTGCCTTGTATCTTTTGTCACTTGATTTATATTTTGGTTCTTTAATCTTGTAAACCCATTTACAAACAATTAACTTGAAATCTTTGGGTTTAACTACTAAATTCCAAGTTTTTTTATATATAGAGAACTCATCTCATCTTGCATGGCTGCAAGCCATTTGGCGAAATCTTTAGAAGTATTAGCTTCTTCATAACATTCACGTTCCTCGTTAAAATGATCAGATTCTACTTGTGTAGACACGTAATCTACATATTGATACCTAGAAGGAGGTCTAATGGTTCTTCTCTCTCTATATATGGCCAACTGATACTCCTGCAGGTCATATTCAGGTTCTAATTCCTAAGGATTATCTAAATCTTCACCATTTATAACATCCTGGTTCTTAGTTTGAGGTGTCTCCACCTCAATTTATATCTGTTCAAGTGTATTCTTACTTTTAAATTCAATTTCGGTCATAACAAAATCATTGTCAGTTATTTTATCTCCATTAATGTCACCAAGATATGGGAAAACATCTTCATTAAAAACAATTGATTTGCCTATAATCACCTTAAACCCTTTACCTTCTTTTAGCCAGAGTCTATAGCCTTTTACCCATTCCCCATAACTCAAAAAAACACATTTCAAGGATCTTGAGTCAAACTTAGAATCAACTTGGTGAGCATAGGCTACACACCCAAATGTTTTTAAATGAGAATAATCAGGAACAGTTTGCTGTAGCACCTATTATTTAGTGAAATGGAGGGGCACATGTTTATCAGATAATAGGCAGTTTTTACTGCCTCTCCCCAGAAAATTTTTGGAAGTCCTAAACTAATCAGCATGCACCTAGTTCTTTCAAGAATGGTTCTATCCATCCTCTCAACAATACCATTTTGTTAAGGGGTATAAGTCACAGTTCTATATCTTAATATTCCATGAGTACTGCAATACTAATCAAATTCAGTATTACAGAACTCCAATCCATTGTCAGTTCTCAATACTTTGGTCTTCTTACCTGTTTGATTTTCTATCAAAATTTTCCAATCCTTTAAGACTGAGAAGGTCTCAGATTTTGACTTTAACAAGAAAGTCCAGACTTTCCTAGAATAGTCATCAATAGTAAGGAGATAATATCTATAGCCTGATGCAATAGATACAGGTGCAGACCCCCACAAATTACTATAAATGTATTCAAGTATATTTTGTTACTTATGTACACCAAGTTTGAAGGGCATCCTATTCTGTTTTCCCATAATGCAATGTTTACAAAAGGTCAACTTTTGAACAATGTCTCTTCCAAAGGCACCTGCCTTTGAGAGGAACTTTAGGCCCTTTTCACTTAGTTGACCTAACCTTCTGTGCCACAGTTCTAACTTATCAGAGTGTGCAACTAAATTCACATTAGTGTTTTGAATAATATAGTTAGGTTTTATAGTATAGATGCCATTAATTTTGGGTGAACTGATTATAAGGGTCTGATTTCTGATTATGTTTGTAAAACCACTATTGATCTTAATTTGATATTTTTCATCATCTAGGACCCCCAAAGAAATAAGATTCCTTCTTAACGCTTGGACACACCTAGTATGATTCAGCTTTAGAACTTGTCCATTTTTCAGTTTTAGAACAATGTTACCAACTCCTTTTACTTGACAAGATTCATTGTTTTCTAGTTCTACAAACCCATCACTAAGATTTGAGAAATCAGAAAACCAGTTGATATTGGGACTCACGTGGAAGGGGCAACCTGAATCAAGAACCCAATCTTGTTCAAGTCTTTCAAGTAAAGAGATATATTCTACCCTAATATCAGTGTTCTTTTCCCTTTTATAGGAAGCAGCAATGGCTGAAGTACCATATTCTAAGGTATTTCTATTCTTAAGGTAGTCATGAATAATTTCAACAGTTAGGTCATTTCTACCATATTCTAAGGTATTTCTAATATCCTTATACTTATCATGTAACGCCCCAATTTTTTTTTTTTTATAAACACCGAAACGTTACCAAAAACTCACTTTTCCTTATTTTAAATGCGGAACTATATAAAAAGATTTTTTTTAATAATCAAATAACTGCAATATTTATAAATCTAAATTTGAAAATATGAAAATCGTATCTAAACATAAACATAAACTCTTAGCAAATTCAAATAACACATTCTGAATAAATTAAACTAACTGATAAATTTTAAAAACGGCAAATTTATTTCTTTTTCTCTATTCTTTATCCACTTGGTAGCCCGTATCACCAATTCGTCACTGTTCCAATCGACTCGAACTAACCTATAAAATTAATGTAAGAGTGGGTATTTAAAATACCCAGTAAGATACGTGTAATTTCCATACACCATTACATAACAAATAAATTATACACTTCATACCACTCTTCTCTTATGGAGTATATCGGTGACCAAGTGACACATCTATCTTAGGTTCTCTTAAATTTTCGTAGAAATATCATATCTCTTTCTCTAGAACCCGAAGATCCACTAGTAATCCATGCATATTAATTGTATATAAGAGCATAAGGAAAATTAAAACACTTTGCACATAAATGTATCTTGCCTCGTTAAAAAAAAATCTGAAACACATTGAAAATCTTTCCTCCGCCTTGAAAGTACGTGATTAAAATATTTGATATTTTCAAAGTTATTCTCTCTCTCTCTCTCTCTCCCTTCTCTCTCTCTCTCTCTCTCTCTTCCTTTTCTCTCTTTCTTTTTCTTTTTCTTTTTCTTTCTTCTCTCTCTTTCACGTATGAATACTTTTGGTGTGGTAAAATATGAGATCCTTGCCTAGTATTTATAGTGATAAAAAATGGTTGAGTTATTCTAGAAAACATGTACCATGAGTCGGGATAAGGTTGAGTTTAATTAGTAGAATTAGATTGAATCGGCAAAGTTTAGCCTAATCATACTAAGGATTAATATTAAACCAATAAAAAAATATTAATAATTTAATATAAACCTTACCCGTTTCTAGAAAGAGGAAAAGAATAGGATTATAACTATATAAAATTCTATTTATCTTGTTTTCTTTCAATTAGGTATAACTTAATACGTTCTTATCCAAAATAACTTTTCTCGAGTCATAAACTTCTAATTAATTACGACCTTCGAAATGAGTCTAATATTGATATACATATCATTACTTTATCAAAATCCAATTATTTGACCCCAAATATATAATATATTATATTTATTTCACCTTAATCCCTCACTTTCAAAATAATATAATAATTTTTTTTTTAAATTTCGGAATGTTACAATCTCATCCCCTTAAAATAATTTCGTCCTCGAAATTACCTGCATTCGGGTCTTCTGTTGTCTGTTCCTGAGCTAAAGCAAAAAACTCGGGTCTTTCCCTTCTTTTCTTGTTCATCATTCTTCTTCAAGGGGTCTTCTTTGCAATTTTTGGAAATATACCCTGTTTTACCGCATCGATAGCACACATGCTTCCCAAACAAACATTCACCATTATGCATTTTATTGCACTTTGGATAGGGTGGAATGACTTGTCCAAAACTTGATCCAAAGTTAACCTTTTTGTTCTGTTCCTCTCCCTTTCCTTCATTGGACCCATTCTACTTCCTCTTTCCTGATAACTCGGCCCCTTGCTGGGGAATTTGGTCCATTTCCAACCTATTTGAGATTGCTTGTGCAGTTTGCAAAATGGGACTATAGGTGATGAATTGGTGGGATGCCATTATTCCACCAATCTCAGGGCGCAATCCCAATTCGAACTTCCTTGCTTTCTTTACCTCTGTGTCTACTAGGTGTGGTGCGTATCTAGAGAGTTGCTCAAACTTTCTCTCATAATCTTCAAGTTTCATCTTTCCCCTGTTTGAGTTGAAGGAATTCTATCTCCTTGCGATCCCTCAAGGCTTGTGGGAAGTATTTTCCCATCACTTCCTCCCTAAATTACGTCCAAGTCAGAGCACGTTGTTGTGCTTCTGTTCTAGTGCGAGATGCTGACTCCCACCAATGGCCTGCCACGTCAACCAACATAAATTCTGCACATAACACCTTTTGAGCATTAGTGCAAGATAGATATTTGAAGATTCGCTCCATTCCCCTTATCCATTCTTCAGCTGCTAGTGGGTCCGCCTTGCCATCGAAGGTTGGGGGTTTGTAGCGACGGAACTGTTCCACGATTGAGCTGGTGTTGTTAGCATTTGTACCATGAGGACCACCCTGTTCTTGTTGCCTACCCAAATCTTGTACCGCCCTTAGCAAATCCCTGATGATCGTAGCTTGGTTTTGTTGTTGTCCTGACATTTTTTTAACACAAATAAAATTTTAATTTAGGAAAAATTGGTAAAACACTCTAATATTATTAATAATCTTTGTAATAACGAAGAATTTTAATATAATTTCCAAATCCTTACATATAGAAAATTTGCTCTTCAAAAAATCAAATAAATAAATAAATAATCAAACTTTTTCTAAGCAAATAAATAACACTTATCCCTAATCTAGAATCTTTTTCTTTATGCCGTTTCATCATCCGAAGTAATGCATGACTCGGGCTCGGAATCCATAACCAAATTAATGAAATTTTGTGGTTGGACTTCTTGCTCAGGGTCTTCTAGCTTTGGTTCGATCTCCTCCTCTAGGTCTTCCTCCGGCTCTGGCTCTGGCTCCGGTTCGGGTTCGGGTTCGGGTCAAGCGCTGGTGCTTGTTGTCCATGGTTCCATAAAATTATGATATCTTCACAGTATCCTTTAAAATCAATCTTAGCCCAATCTTCTTTCAAATATAAATCATAGTCCATGTCCCTCACGAAATAAGTAACGTCTCTCCATTGAGGTCGCATAGTGCTTATAAGGTGATATATCGAAAGGATTGTCCCCTCATTATATCCAAACGACCTTGCTCGCTCCCACTTAGAAAGGAAATCTTCAACATGTTCAACAAAAGTTCGCTCCCATCTCACTTCATAATTTATGTAGTTCTCAATAGTCATTTCAACACGCTGGAGGTACGTTGGGCTATTTCTAGTTATCCTTATCACATGACAAGTATATTTCAACTATGCTTAATTTGATATTATCAATATTATTTTGTTTTCAGTGCATAAATGATGTTATGGTAAAGTGTCAAATAAACTATGCGAGGTGAACATGCTTATACATTTTATAATATGTAGCAATGTTTAAAAACATGACATTACATTTCATACCTGGGATCAATTGGAGAATAGTCGAATGATGAGCGCCACGTGCCAAGTATTCTTTATATCATTACATATTTAAAAATTTGCAATCACAATATAAAAATACTTTGATTTTATTTTTTTTTAAAAATTTCTAAAATTGGAACGTCATAAAAGTTTCTAATGATAACTATGTAAGTTCATCATTTAGAATAAATTTTACACAAATATAGGAAATAAAGCAAAATCCCCCCCCCCCCACCTTTTTGTACGGTTCGCATGAATTTTTTTTTAAGTTACTGTTCACGAAATATATATATAATTTTTCTCAAAATAGAAATTTCTAAAAATCATAATTTTCTTAAAATTATTGTTTTTCGTCTTAATGATTTGAAAAACACGCAACTGAAAAAGCTTTCAGGTAAGGAGGGGGGTTACAAGCGGACCACTTAAATCCCAAACTTGCCTTAGACAGTTTAGGTCTTTTTGACAAAGTCTTTCAATCTTGTAGATACACAAATCAAAAAAAATTGAAACAATAACCCCCATTTTTTTCTTTTTTTTATATACTATACAATGTGGACATGCCTTTTTTTACATATATGGATACACATACAAATACGTACAACATACTCACACAGGCAGAAAGATTGCAATTTGAAATGTCAAATCATCTTTAAACCATCTGAATATCAAATATATATTAAAAAAAAATTTTATACCTTGTATCTCACTGTGGGCCAATCAGGAGAAATGAAAGAAAACAATTTGCAAGGTGTCAGAAGTAAATGACTAAATGGTCACCTCACTGTATTGCAAAATTAAAGTGCCCCCGACAGAAGTATAAATTCTCTCTTTTTTCTTTGTACTTTTCACGTGAACAGCATACCATTTTTCTTTAAGAATTTCATTTTTTACTGTTCATAGATGAACAGTCACCTAAAAATTTATTTTTTTATTTTTTTGTTACCGTTTTCACATGACAATGAACAGTACCGAGCACTGTTCATGTGAACAGCGGAGGTCACTGTTCACGAGAATTTTTTTTTAAAGTCTACAGGAAGATGAAACCATGCTCTGATACCATACTTAATGCCCCAAAATATTTTTTTTTATAAACAACGAAACGTCACCAAAAACTCACTTTTCTTTATTTTAAATGCGGAACTATATAAAAAGATTTTTTTTTAATAATCAAATAATTGCAATATTTATAAATCGAAATTTGAAAATATGAAAATCATATCTAAACATAAACATAAAGTCTTAGCAAATTCAAATAACACATTCTGAATAAATTAAACTAACTGATAAATTTTAAAAACGGCAAACTTATTTCTTTTTCTCTATTCTTTATCCACTTGGCAGCCCGCATCACCAATTCGTCACTGTTCCAATCGACCCGAACTAACCTGTAAAATTAATGTAAGAGTGAGTATTTAAAATACCCAGTAAGATACGTGCAATTTTCATACACCATTACATAACAAATAAATTATACACTTCATACTGCTCTTCTCTTATGAAATATATCGGTGACCAAGCGACACACCCATCTTAGGTCCTCTTAAATTCCCGTAGAAATATCATATCTCTTTCTCTATAACCCGAAGATCCACTAGTAATCCATGCATATTAATTGTATATAAGAGCATAAGGAAAATTAAAATACTTTGCACATAAATGTATCTTACCTCGTTAAAAAAAAAAAAAATCTGAAACACGTTGAAAATCTTTCCTCCGCCTTGAAAGTCCATGATTAAAATATTTGATATTTCCAAAGTTATCCTCTCTCTCTCTCTCTTCCTTCTCTCTCTCTTTTTTTTTTCTCTTTTTCTTTCTTCTCTCTCTTTCACGTGTGAATACTTTTGTTGTGGTAAAATATGAGATCTTTGCCTAATATTTATAGTAATAAAAAGTGGTTGAGTTATTCTAGAAAACATGTACCATGAGTCGGGACAAGGTTGAGTTTAATTAGTAGAATTAGATTGAATCACCAAAGTTTAGCCTAATCATACTAAGGATTAATATTAAACCAATAAAAAAATATTAATAATTTAATATAAACCTTACCCGTTTCTAGAAAGAGGAAAAGAATAGGATTATAACATATTGTTTTTCTAAGGCTGTCCATAATTTAGCAGCAGTCTTAGTGGTTTCTATCTTTCTAATTACAGGGTCAGATAAGTGAAGAAATAAGGTGCTCCGTGTTAATTCATCTTGCTCAGTTTTCCTAACTTCTGATATGGTTTCAGACCAAAACTCATCAATTGCTTTAACACATTTCAATTGCATTGAAAGAGCTTTCATCTTCCGGCTCCAGATAGTAAAGTCTCTTTTACCATCCCAATGGTAAATATCAATTTTAGTAGACATACTGTGCAAGAGTGTCACAATTGTGTTCGAGATTATACAGATAAGATTTAGACTCAACTGAGCAGATCACATAGAATATAATACACACAACAGAGGTATGTAGTGAAATAGTTCACACTCAGTAAACTATAATCAACAATTTAATTCTTGCAGTAACAAATAAATTTCTATCAATCTTTATATGCAAGAAATAAAGTCAGAAACATAGGTATCAATTGAGTAATTACTGCAGATCAAATATTAGTATTATCAATTCAATGCCCAAAACAGATTATGCATTGAACACTAACGTTGAATTTCAAGGCAATAAAGAAAGAACTCCAATTGGATTTCCTCACCGTACCTTAATTCCCTCAGATTCTTGGGCTCTCTTTAGGAGCCCTAGACAAAGGTAAATTAAAGGGGGTTTAGAGAAATCCCTAAGACTTAGCACTTTAAAACAAATATTCAATAAATATCAGTAAGGTTTAGAATAAATGTCACCAAGACTGCTGGCTAAGCCAAGAATACCCAAGTGATACCACGGATCCACTAAAGTTTCAGATCGAACATCCCTTTTTGTACAACGAAAACAAATCTATTAGATTTGGTAAATTTCCAGTGTAGTAGAATCACAAAAGGGCTCGAATATTGATTTTTAAAAGGTTTAATAGTGGCTCTGATATCACTGTTGATCCCAGTGATACGAACGCTTTTGTGACTCGAATAAATTTCAGTAAAATACAAAATGTAAATAACAAGAAAATCAAGAACACGAAGACTTTTCGGCCAAAGGCCCCGGAGGATCGGCAATCAAATCCAACGCCTACATCCCCCGTTGAGCACCATAAGGATTACGCTCAAATCTACTATCACAGCACCCAAAAAGGGGGCAAAACCAAGTTACAAAAGAAAGAAAATGTTTTGCCGTTCCACAACCACAAAGGCCCTTAGAAATTATACACTAATCTCACCAAGAGATGAATCTCATCACTTCTATTATACTATTACAAAATTTCACTTAGAAATCACACAGAAAATCATCCAGAAGATGAAGAGAATAAAGAAGGAGAGACGACAATAAAACCAGATTAGGGTTCGAAAAAGAAAAAGTCTCTTAACCCTAGGGTTGGCACCAATATATATATGAGATAAGTCCAGTAAGATGATCCAACGACCATCCAAATGCCAGGTGTAAGAAATCCAGCCTAGGATGCACTTAAAATGAAGTTGTATTTCCAAAACACGATTTTAGCAATTCTAGAACCTTCAGTTAAATGGATCAATCATTGGGATGGGTTTTCACTTAAGTTGCAGATCATCAACTGGGCTCAAGAATTTTAGCAACCCAAGCCTTTACAATAACAAATTAAAAAAGTCAAGGATCAATGTCTCAAAATTTTCTATTAGTGATGTTGGGAAGATGTAGGTTGGATAGGTGTAAGAACAAACAAGAGAGTATTCTTGAACCGAGTTGGCTCAAGCAATTTGAAGATCTTGGACAAAAAATTTTGGCGAGGCATTTTTCAAGAATAATTCATGTTAATTCTTTGGTAGAATCACTCTGAACACTGTGTTAATTCCCACCACACTTTCCCTCATTAAATGTAGCTTGAACTAAGATGGAAGTTATTGAATATTGTTAGAGTTAGTCACAATCTAATCTCAGTTCAGTATTAAGGCTGACATAAATAAAAATGTAATAAGTCAAGCTATTAATAAATTTTTGCTCAACAATTCTATATTTCATATTTTCATACTCCAAGGTCAAAGAAGTGATAAAATATGTGTTGGAGACGATTTAGGGAAACGGGCTATATAAGAGTTGGTTTTTGATATATTTGTTCGACCAGTTTTAACCCATAGGAGCGTGATCAAAACACAATTTATATGAAAATTTAGACAGAGTTTCAATATATATAATGTGGTAAACAATTAAGTAAAACAAGAATTAAGGAGTAAAAAATAGATAATAATCCAAGGCGAGACGTTATCTCTTTCCTCAAGACAAATTGCCCCACTACGGTGCTCACGATGAATGGTACTTGTCTCCCTATATACAATGGATTCACAACTTATGGTAGCAGCACTTCAAACCACAAGAAATCGGTGAACTTTTGATAGAATTTTCTCTCTACAAAGGAAATGCATGAAAATGCTATAGAAATAGAAAGAAGATAATTGTAAGAGGAGAATGAGTGCTCAATACAATTGGTGTGCTCAAAACCATGTCTATAGGGTCTTATTTATAGATGTAGAAAGGCTGCAAATGAAGTAGTGTGAGTCAAAACATGCATTCTTTCGAAAAGTTGCAACACTTGGCCAAAATATGCATCCTTTTAAAAGGTTGCAACACTTCATTTCTTCCAACTCTAGACCACAATTTCTCATTTATCCGAAATTGGTTTCGAAATTTCAAATATACCACAACAATCTACTCTACGAGTAGAATAAATTGGTCTATTTACTTTTGTTACTTGACCATCGGATCAAGTCCGAATATTTGGTTGAAATTGACACGAAGTCACACCTTTTCATTTTTCAATTTTTAGTTATTTATTTGATCTAATTCCAACAATCCCCCACATAAATGAAAATTTGGGTACGCATATGTAAATGCGATGATATGATACAATGTAGAGAAAGAATGAAAAAATACGGCATTAGGGATGATGGCTTCTAGCCTTGAACCTCCTTTAGTGAAATACTATCGGACTTATTTGGCTAATTGGTGAATCATAGGTTTTGAACCACTCAACCTTTGGTGTAAGCCATGACAACAGTACTCACACAGATATCTTCTCTATTTTGTACTCAGTTCTCATGACTTGGTTTATTTTGGCTCTGAACCCTTCTTGAATTTCATAAGTGTTTAGAAAATTCAAGCCTTAAACAATTCTCATCAAAGCGAGATCACTTCACACTTACATAAGTGACCTCCTATTAAAAGTATTCTGCCCTACTCTTCTTGTCTTAATCAAGATATAGGAATCATTAAAAGATAATCTTAACCTCTATCTACTTTGCAAAAAGCACTTTAGTATCATAAGAATGAGTTAGGAATTCTAATTTTCTAAGTGTTTCATGAAATTTTCACAACTTAGTTGTCATTTTGAACCAAGATCTTGGGATTTTCAGTCAACAAGGTAGGGTTACCATTGTAAAAACTCTTACGTAGTAGGCTTTTATCTCATTCCTCTCAATAGGCAACGTACTTGATATCTAGGCAAACTTTTTGTAAGTGGATCCGTAATATTCTCCTTTGATTTCACATAATCTATGAAGATAACGCTATTTGAGATCAACTGCTTAATGGTGTTGTGTATACAATGAATATGTCTAGACTTACCGTTATACATGCTACTTTGAGCCCTTCTAATTGCCGATTGACTATCACAATGTATACTTATCGCAGATACTGGCTTGGGCCAACATGGAATATCTTCTAAGAAATTTCGAAGCCATTCTGCTTCCTCTCCAGCTATGTCCAAAGCAATAAACTCAGATTCAATCGTTGATCGAGTTATGCACGTTTGCTTTGTTGATTTCCACGATATTGAAGCTCTACCAATGGTGAATACATAACCACTAGTAGACTTGGAATCCTTCATATCGAATATCCAATTTGCATCAAAATATCCTACTAGTACTGCAAAATATTTTGTGAAGTGTAATCCATAGGTTAACGTATACTTCAAGTACATTAGAACCCTTGTCAAAGCCTTCCAATGATCATTGTTTAGATTACTTGTAAATCTGCTAAGTTTATTTACCCAAAAGCAATATCCGGTTGAATGCAGTTTGTAATATACATAAGACTGCCAATTATTTGTGAATACCTTAGTTGTGATATGTTTTCTCCTATATTCTTGACTAAGTGAATACTCGAATCAAGAGGAGTTCTCGCAGGACTTTCCTAAAATACGTCAAACTTCTTAAGTACTTTTTCTATATAGTGAGATTGTGCAAGTACAATTTTATCCTGCATTCTAGAGATTTTAATCCCTAAGATTACATCTGCCACACTCATATCTTTCATATTGAAATGCTTTGTTAGCATCTTTTTGGTGTTAAGCAATATTTCGTGACTATTGCCCATTATTAACATGTCATTCACGTATAGACATACAATTACATAAGCATTCAATATAGGTTTAATATATACACATTTTCACATTCATTGATATTGAATCCATTTGACAACATTGTTTTGTCAAACTTTTGGTGCCATTATTTAAGAGTCTGTTTTAATCTATACAAGGATTTAACAAGTTTACACATTTTGTGTTTTTGGTTAGGAGAAACGAATCCTTCAGTTGCTGCATGTAAATCTCCTCTTCTAACTCACCGTTTAAAAATACCATTTTTACATCCATTTGATAAATCTCAAGATTATGTATTGTCGCAATTGCAATTAAGAACCTACATGATTCTAGTTACGGGTGATTAGGTATCAAAGAAGTCAAGTCCTTCTTTTTGCCTATATCCTTTAGCAACCAATTTGGCCTTATATTTATCAATGAATCCATCAGGTGTCAATTTCTTTTTTAATATCCATTTGCATTCTAAAGGCTTATTACCAGGGGGTAAATCAACCAACTCCCACGTATGATTTTGCATTGTAGAATCTATCTTGCTATTGATGGCTTCTTTCCAATACGGTGCTTTCGGTGTAGACATTGCTTCATCAAAAGTCTTTGGATCATCATAAACCATATAGGTTAGAAAATATGTGCCAAACGTCTTGGAAGTCCGAGCATTTTTACTGTGCCTTGGTTCTTCCTCATTTGAAGTTTCATCGGTAGTTTCATATGTTCTCTTATTAGAACTCGTATTTTCCTTATCTTTGCAAGGAAAAATATCTTCAAAGAATGTCGTATTCCTTAATTCGATTATGGTCCCTTCGTGTACGTCTTGTATTTTGGATTTGTGTACAATAAATCGATATGCACTACTATTATTGGCGTATCCAATAAATATGCAATCTATCGTTTTAGGTTACGATTTTCACTTGTTTAGGTTTAGGTACCCCAACTTTAGCTAAACACCCCCATACTTTCAAGTATTGGTAGGATGGAAGATGACCTTTCCATAGTTCATATGGTGTCTCTTCTATTTTCTTAAGAAGTATTTTATTAAGAAAACTATTTGCTGCTAAAATAGCCTCCCCCACATGTTTTGAGGTAAACTCAAACTTCTTAACATGGCATTCATCATTTTTTTAAGTGTCCGATTTTTACGTTCTGCAACACCATTTGATTGAGGAGAGTAAGGTGTCGTTGTTTGACGAACAATTCCATGTTCGGCGCAAAAGTCTTCAAATGGTGCCCCATATTCACTTCCTCTATCACTACGAATATTCTTTATTTATTTTCAAGTTGTGTTTTAACTTCAGTCTTATAGGTTTTGAATGTATCTAAGACTACGTCTTTACTTCTCAAAAGAAAGACATAGCAAAACTTTGTACAATCATCAATAAATGTCGTAAAGTATTTCTTACCACCTTGAGTTTGTACAAATTTTAAATCGCATACATCGCTATGGATAAATTCATGAGGGTTTGTGTTCATTTGTATTGAATGGAACGGTGTTTTGGTCAATTTTGCTTCAACACATATTTCACATTTATGATTAGGATTGATTTTATGCGCCGAAATTAAACTTTGATTCATTAGTTTGCGAAACGATTTGTAATTCACATGTCCTAATCGATTTTGTCACAAACATGAAGGCTCAAGCAAGTAAACAGAACTTATAGTTTTATTCATAACGACTTGCTTAAGTACAATTGTAAGAATATTCAATTTAACATTCCATCGCACATGTATCATTTCCCTACATACATCTCATTCTTAGACAACACAAATTTATCGGATACAAATATAAGTTTAAAATCATTATTGCTAAGTAAAGACCCGGACACTAAATTCTTTCGTATTTTCGGCACATGTATGACATTGTTGAGGACGAGTTCTTTCCCGGATGTCATCTTCAAAGTAACTCTACCTTGTCCTTCAACTTTAGAACACGCAGAGTTTCCCATGTATAGTTGTTCCCCATTCAATTCTTGATAGTTGGAGAACATCACCTTGTCCGCACACACATGGCAGGTAGAGCAGGTATCAATCCACTATTCTCTAGTATTTTCAATCATGTTGCATTCAGACACTACTGTTGATAAACTCATTTCTTGCAATCCGTCATATAGAGTTTCATTTGCAACCATGTGGGTTTGAGCATTCTTCTTTGACTTTCGACATTTACTTAAATGATGTCCAGCCTTACCATAGTTGTAACAATTTCCTTTCAACTTCTTAGCTTTCTTGAAATTGTCTCTTCGCGGTGTATAATTAGGAGCCTTTCGTTTCTTGCTTGTTACCTTTGGTTCCATTTCAACAAAGTTTGCACCATCTTGATCAACTGACCTTCGTTCGATTTTTCGGTTATCATCTTCAATCCTCAAGCGCACAATCAATTCTTCTAAATTCATTTCCTTGTGTTTGTGTTTGAGATAATTTTTGAAATCTTTCCACATAGGAGGGAGTTTCTCAATAATGGCAGCCAGTTGGAATGATTCACTCAATTCCATTTTCTCAGCATGGATGTCGTGCAACAAGATTTGCATATCTTGCACTTGGTTAATCACGGTTTTGGAAACCACCATCTTGTAGTCCAAAAATTTGTCGACAATGAACTTTTTTGTTCCGGTATCCTCGGTCTTGTACTTTGTCTTCAAAGAATCTCATAGTTCCTTGGCCGATTCCTTTGAATTATACGCCTCATATAATGTATTATCCAATCCGTTTATGATATAGTTTTTGCATAAAAAGTCTGAGTGCTTCCATGCATCCAAAGTAATAATCGATTCACGTTTATTTTTCCCTCTTGTACAATCGGTACAGTTTCCTTTAGAAACTTAGTCAAATTAAAAGTGGTGAGATAAAATAACATCTCGTATTGCCACCTCTTGAAGTCCACTCCTGCAAATTGTTCTGGCTTTTTTCATGTGGGATTACAACGATACGGCCACGAGGGTACCACATTATTAGAACCATTTTGACTTGACGAAATCCCGATGGTAGTCATTTCTATTACACAAACAGAAAATCAACAAAATGATAATAATATAGATGGAGGAATAGTGCACAGAGTACTATCCAAACAAAGTAATGGTTTGTCCACAACCAACCAAAAAGACACAAGAAAATTTGTCTTAAATTTGTTCGAGATGACTTAGAGAAACGGGCTATGTAAGTGTTGGTTTTTAATATATTTGTCTGACCAGTTTTAACCCATAGGAGTGTGATCAAAACACAATTTATATGAAAATTTGGACAGAGTTTCGATATATATAATGTGATAAACGATTACGCAAAACAAGAATTAAGAAAGGATAGAAAATAGAAAATAATTTAAGGCGAGACGTTATCTTTTTCCTTGAGACAAATTGTCCTGCTACAGTGCTCACGATGAATGACACTTGTCTCCCAAAATACAATGAATTCACAACTTGTGTTAGTAGCACTTCAAACCACAAGAAACCAGCGAACTTTTGATAGAATTTTCCCTCTACAAAGGAAATGCATGAAAATGCTATAGAAATAGAAAGAAGATAATTGCAAGAGGGGAATGAGTGCTCATTGCAATTGGTGTATCCAAAATCATATCCATAAGATCCAATTTATAGATGTAGAAAATGTGCAAATGAAATAGTGTGAGCCAAAACATCAACCTTTCAAAAAATTGCAACACTTAACCAAAATTTGCATCATTTCGAAAGGTTGTAACACTTCATTTCTTCCAACTTTAGACCGCAATTTCTCATTCATTCAGAATTGATTTCGAGATTTCAAATATACCACAACGATCTACTCGACGAGTAGAATAAGTTGGTCTATTTATTTTTGTAATTTAATATTTGGTTGAAGTTGATACGAAGTCACACCTTTTTATTTTCCACTTTTACAAACCTTTTCATTTTCCAATTTTCAGTTATTTATTTGAATCGATTCCAACAATATGTTTAATAAAAAGTGATCAAGAACTCCTAAAAGGTTATGGAGATATTGTTGGAAGCTATTTATGAATATGCAATTAATCATGATTAAAAAAATTGGATGACAATATTTTTTCAGAGGCCCTTCTCATTGGTAAGATCAATTGGAAATTTTGATTTTAATTAATTAATGCTCATTTTTATCTTGAGGATTTGGTTAGGGCTATTTTATGATTTTTATCTATGTGCTAATAATAATAAAGAAAAGGTTAATTCAAACGGATCCAATTTTGGAAAATAAATAAATAAATAAGGTTACACGGGAACAACAAATTTAACGGTGGCAAAATTTAGGTACTACTTTCAAGGCTTAGATAGACAAGCTCTAAATCACAGGTTTAAAATATTATTTCGGTAAGGGATTTTTTTAATTGAAAATTATATCCACAGGTATTTAACACTTCCAATCTAAAAATCAAGTTTACGGTTTATTTGTACAAAAATAAGGTTATAATTCCATATAATAATAATAATAATAATAGTAGTAGTAGTAATATAAATTAGTTTATATACTCACACCCTACCCTATCCACCCCATTCAAACCCTAAATCAATTTCTCTCTCCTTCCTCCCAAATCTCTCTTCCTCTCTGTCTCTTACATCTCTCCCTACCTTCTCCATTAGACATCATTGTTGCTAGAGCACTTGTTGCTAGAAACCACATTCAAGTGTCACCGGGCATTGGTGCTACGAAGAGAATCCACGCACTGTCGCTGTGAACTATGCAGTGGCATAATCGCTGCTGTCACAATGATGTTGAAAAGAAAGTCGCGCTTAGCGGCATCTTGCTGTCGAAGCGGTGCTGAGAAGAGAAAATTGTACCGCTGCATTGACACTTAGATTGTGGTTGCAGTGACGATCATTGGGTGGTGGTGCTTAGGTTATTTTAATTTTTGTTGTTGTTGTTGGAGTGGTGGTGCTAGCGGTGATAATAGATCTATTTAAGGTTGAACATGGTCCGATTCAGTTCTAATGAGAACCAAACAGAAAATTTTCAAGTATTTAGTTAGTGGAACCATTCGAGTTTGGTTCTATTCGATTCAGTTATCAGGTTTCGTATTATAATTAAATTTTTTAATATTTACAAAGTTACATCAATTCAACTAATGATATGTTTAATCTTAACTCTTACAGAAAAACATAGTTCAATCTTTTATGTTTTTTGCATCCCACTTTGCTAAGTTCTTCATAAATTTGATTGTTAAAATTACAGGAATAAGAAGATAACGAGCTCACAATAATTAAGAGACACGTTATCGAGCCGCTTCAATTCGATTTTTCAGAACGATAGAAACGAAACTATGTTAGAAGTTAGATTTGGATAAAATTTAGATCAATTTGATTAAGTTGGTTTTGAACTGAAAGTTATAAATAGGAAAATCATATTTTTGAATTTGAGTTAAATTAACCAATTAGCAAATTTATTTAGAAAAAATAAAATAATTTGGCTTATTTAAAATAAACTAATTAAAAAAGTAGGGAGATTCGGTTCTTCAGTTCTTAATCTGGAACCGAGAATCGAACCAATCCCATAAGTTCTTGATTCAGATACCCGTTCGGATATTTAACTTAAAAAGAACAGCTAGATTCAATTTAGTTCCAGAGTTTTGTCCAGCCCTAGACATATTGGGATTGGTGTTATGTTGGTAGCGGTGGTTGAGTATTGTAACACCACAAGCTTATTGTGATTATCATGTTTATCTAAATGGTTGCATTTATGTTACATTTACTACTAGTAATATGTTTGTTTGTCATGACTTATTATGTTGTTTTAGTGGTATGTAACTTGAACGTCCTAAACGATCAACGTGCCTAGTAATTCTAAATTAAACATAAGCATAATTTCATTATATTTATAAGATATTATATGAAATTTTATTGCATTGTACGCTTATATTTATAATTACAATCTAAATATGTTATTTGTAATCAATCGCTCTCACAAATTAGGTAGATTAATTTTAATTAAATTAATTGAAAGCAATTTCGGAATGGAATTTGGTTGATCGAGTCAACTGATGAGATTTTAATTAGTTAAGTTGCATAATTACCCTTTCATATTTTTCACAAGATTAGAAGTCAGAACTATTCTTAATTATGCACTTTCCTTTTCATTCCTTGATTCTCCTAAAGAGTTGACATAAAACCACTCTCTTCCATTTTCACTTTAACTTCTTACGGCCCTTCCAAGCCCCCATCTCAAAAGTATTCTTTTCATAGCATATTATTGGAAACGGGTTTAACACTACTCTGAAAGGTATCAAGTTTTGTACTTTTTAATATTATTTTGCTATCATTTTGAGAACTAAATATTGAATGTATATGATGTAAATCCCACTACGTATTAATTTAATCATGGCAAATTTCTTGTTTGCACTCACATGTTGCTGTGTATATATAAATGTCGCTGCTTATATATGATATATGTATGTATATGTCGTAGGTGTACTTGGATGTATCTATATGCATATTTTTATATTGTGTGTACTTATTTTTTATGCATACCTTACATGTATGTGTATACGGTGTACAGATGAGTGTGTATGTATATGTTGTATGTATTATTATGTATATGTGTGCATATACAGGCGTGTGTGTGAGGAAATGTATATATTTGTGTATTGTATACATAAGTTGTTGACACATGAAAATTCAGCCCAAATCGAACAGCTCAAAGAGTAAAGCCCAGTTGGAGAATCTCCAAATCAGATAGCCCAAAGAACGAAATCCAATTGAACGAATCAAGGTGAATGCCCAAATAAGGGGCCCAATAGTGCGGTAACGCCATCGCCCAAGTTTGCAAGTCGCTCAGAATCTGAACGAATAGAGTGGCATACGGTCGCCCAGAGTCTCGCCCAAATCTTCAAGTCGCCCAAGGTATCAACAAACATAACGCATTATGATTATCAAGAAATGCAGTTATTGAGGCAGTTGCTAAAATAACCTTATCACGTTCCACGACTCAAGGGGTTCAATCGAAAGCGGTTGAACGATGCAAGATAATGGCAGCAGTTAAAAGGACAGTTTCATGACAAAATGACCACTACAAAGAAAGTGGGTAGTTATAGGGCGATCAAGCAGTTTTTTAGAGCAGTTAATCACAAAGGGATCGCCTATGAAGTATAAAAAGGAGAAAGAACTTAGGAGCAAAGGACCGAATCCAAAATTCTCGAACAGAGAATATGTAATTTTCATTCCTTTAGTTTTTAGACTTAAACACTTCCTTTTCTGTAACTCGTGTGCTTGCGCCCCTTGGAGGCACGTTGTTTTCCGTTTCCAATTGTAAAGTTCATCGCCAATAAAAAGAACACCCCTTTTTGGGACTTTGTCTCAAGAGGTTTCGTCCCTTACACAATCGTCTGATCCTCTTTAATTGTTAGCGAATTAACACGCGCGAAACATAAGTGTATCTATATGTGCTTGTGTATATATAGGGATCTATATGTATGTATATTTGTTTTTGTGTTTACATACATTCGAATAAAATTTGCTGTCTTCTCCAAGGATTTTATTATTTTAACGGGCCATTGAACTATTATTTTAATAGTTATTGAATCAACCGGTACATATTTGGTGATGACATCTTTTAAAAGTTTAGTTAACCTTAAATTGTATGAGCATTCACCGTTTTAATTATACATGGAATTTCACAACACTAATAAACTGATTAAATAGATAGAGTAATACTATGAATTCCTATTTAGGGGATGAATTTTGTCAAGGCTTTTAAGTAAACGGTCATGAATTAGGATTTTGGAACGTTGACTTTGTGGATAACTAGGAACATCTCCACTTGCCGCTTAAAGAAAAGTAAATTATCGGCACTCAAAGAAAGTAAACCTCCACTTATTTTCATGCGCGCGTTACATGATTAAATGTATCAACATGTTATCTAAATTGCCCTTATGTGAACCTGATGTTTAATTATTACGTTTTATGTCATGAACGTTTCATGCATGATCATGCACATCTATGCATCCACAAGCATACATGAAGTTTAAGGAATAAAATGATTTTCCAAATGTCATGACCGAACGAACGTTTAAAGTTATGTATCTCGAATGTTTTTGTTACAGATGTATGTCTATGACGTGAAGGTGTGAATGAGAAATGGGGCGTGAGGGACCAGCGCACCCGACTAATATTCAATGTTAATGTTAACCGCTTTACGTTACTACTGGTAGGACTCGACTGGGTTCCAAATAATAATTACTCACTGCATTCTGATTGGCTATAAGCAATACATCAAGTGAGCTCACGACGCAAGGTTATGTTTTTAAAGAATGAAAGGACGGGGATACATAATGAGAAATGCCTTTTATTTGCAAGTAACCCATATGCATATCATGAACATGCATCATATGCATGATGTTTGCTTAATTAGCGTTAGCTCATTCCACGTTATCCCTCCCGATTTTCAAATGATGATGCGAGATGACGACTTGTGGTGTCACGGACTCAGTACAATCATAATTAATTGTTGGATTCGTTTTTTGAGATTAAAGTTGACATTCAATTTAATTGTTCTATATTTCGTTTTGAAATAAAGTAAACTTTTATTTTTATCGTCTTAGAATTTTATTAAGTACGAATCCATTTCCAAAAATGAAGTCAATGATGTTCATTTGGTCAAGGAGAAATTTTAAATCGCTTCCGCATTTATAATTTTAAGAGGAAGTTAAATGATAATATCTCCAAATTTAGGCAATAAAAATTGGGGTGTACAAGTATAGATGTAGATGCTGGTTTTTGTGTTTGTCTGATACTTGTGGTGGTGGTGGTTTTCAAAATGGTGGAGGTGGAGGTGGTAGCAAAGTGGCATTGTGTTCGGTTGGGTTGCTGTGACTCGTTATTTGGGTGATTGTGACTAATAAAAGGGTTAATTTGTTATCAATAAATAAGTGTTGACCTATAAAATTTGTTATTTGGGACCGATTTGAAAATCTGTGACCAACAAACAAATTGTGACCTGTAAATTTTTTGATTCGTGATCGATGAAATAAATTGTGATCCATCAATTTTTTTTATTGTGATTATGAAATAATACGTGACCAATTAATTTGATAATATGTGACTAGTAATTAAGTTATAACCAATAATTATATAACAACCGCGCTTGGTTTACAAATTGGCCACTTATAACCTTTCTTACATATTACTCACAAAGAGGGGGGTTAAGTAAATTGGGGGTAATTTTTTAATGAAGTGGTTAAAACCTAAAAATTGAATTACCCCATCCTTAATACCTGAATTTTGAATTTTTCTCCTTTTTTAAGGCTTACAGAAAGATTATCTAACCAAAAAGGGGAAAAAAAAAAAAAGGGACTTTTGAATTATTTTATATTCATTTTCCCCCAAAGAAATGAAAAAGAATTAAGTCCTTCAATTACTGTGTAATATAGAAACTGAAGAATGGAATAAAAAGAGTAAACAAATTCTAAAATTTTTACAACTTTTATTCACTAATTTTCCCTAGATATGGCAAAAGCAAGACAAAACACCATAATAGTGTAGGAAATATGATCATATCCGAAGACATTCACTCCAGTAAATCAATTCAATCCTTCAAGAACATAAATAACTAACTTTTATTTCTTAAATTTCAAAAATAATAAAATTGATTGAATTGAAAATATATGACAAACTAGACCTGATTCATGATGAAACCTAATCAAAATACCCAACTAAATGGATCGAAGAAAAAAAAACCTAATTTATTGACAACCACTCATTAAACTGTTATAATATCTCTCAAAATTGGAATTCCAATCTCTCTTGAAGCCGTTAGGATCACCACAATTACTAAAGATTGCTATACCCATACAGCATCCAGCAGCATCATGGAAATACATTTCACTTTCAGTTACACTTACACCCCAGCTTGGTAACAATTGTTTTTCAAAATTATTGACCCCCGAATTCGTTGTGCCTGGTAATGGATCACAACTGTCATAAATTACATATTGATATAAACAATCCTGGGGCCAGAGAGGATGATTTATGTCAACAGGTGGCGGCGGAGGCATTGAAGGTGGCATTGGAGATGGTTGCTCTGGAGTTGGAGGAGGAATTGAAGGCGGTTGAGGTATTGGATATGGTATATCTGGTGTTGGAGTAGGAGAAAATGGCATTGGAGACGGTTGTTCAGGTGTTGGGGAAGGAGGAAATGAAGAAATAACTAAAGGCGATGGACTAGGTGCTGCTAAGCATGATACAGAAGCATACTTGCATGTTTTTTTAATATAATATATGGATCGGTCAACATTATTACTAATACAACTCTTTCTAACTCCAATCGCTGCTTCACAACAATGGCGAAAAGAAATACCATTTTCGACAACTTCTTTGTCCCCATCCCATGCATTGCTACAAGCACGGTAATAATGATCTACAGATCGACAGTCTTCGTTTACATCATTATCACTGTAAACCTTAAGCTGATGAGCATTCTTGGTTTTCTCTATTGATTCGACCACTCTATCGGTATCAGCAATACAAATATATAGGCAAAGGAACAAAATTGTGATTATAATCTTTGCCATTTCTATTCTATATTTTATGTATTAATGGAGGATAATATACAGAAAATGCCCTGCTTTTATAGGCTTCAGTCTTCCATTCGGTGGAGGCAATTCTCGGATATTGACTAATATAGACTTCAAACTATGAAGATAAAAATTTGAGTCAATCTAAAATATTATCTTGATTCTTAAATAATGTATATCTAGACCTAAAAGAGTAAATGAAATAATAATATATTAATTAATTTTAACTCTACAACTTGTATATTCAAGTTAAATATTGAATTTAGTTAAATGGTTTCAGCTTAATTTCTGATATGTTAAAAGTTTATGATTATCAATGTTATTGATTAGAGTTTGACTTTTTTAATAATTAGTGTTAGACTAAATATATCTACACCACAATTTTTAATAAAGAGACTATATTTTAAGTGCATGACGGGTTCATAACGTTCACACGTTATCACATTTATGTCTCAAACTTTTTCCATTGCATTCTTATTCTCAAATTAATATAAATTATTCTTGAGTTAATAAAAATAAAGACTCATTTGTCCATGGTATTTTTAAATATGCAATTAAATATTTGAACCTTATTTAAAAAAATATATATTAACAATATTTTTGGACGAAAATCATGATTAAAGACAAGATTTTCTTATCAAAGAAATGTTAATGAGAATGTGATGAGGAAAAAAGTTAAGGATATAAATATCATGATAAATAAAGATTAATGACTTTTGATGTAATTAAATTATAGCGTATTCAAAAAATAAAAAAATAAAAGGGTGGTGTGAATATAACTACCCTTATTGTTAATATTCTTTGTCCTTTCGAAATGATTAGACTTACATAGGTCATAATCAAATAATTTAATTAAAGAAAACCAATCTTAAATTCCTTAAAAACAAGGGAACAATCAGATCAGATCTTTGGAGAGAAATTAAAAAGCAAAATGCAAGAAAACAGCAATTTAATTGGAATAAAAGGTAAATCTAATTAGTTTTAATTACTTTTAAGAAGTCAGGCAATAAAGAAAATTGGTGGAAATGCATATAGATTTTAAACATTTCATTTTGTCTTCAAACTAAAAATAAAAAAATAAAAAATCAATTTTTATTATTGAATAATTCTTGTTTTAGTGCGTGGGTTGATAAAGATCAGCCCTTATGTTAATAATTCCAAGATAAATCTCATTAGGCTCAACTATTTGTTTCCAATAATAACTCCTTGAGTATAAATAATTTATAATTAATTAATGCTCTCTCTCTCTCTCTCTCTCTCTCTCTCTCTCTCTCTCTCTCTCTCTC
>NC_036253.1:5934767-5982879 GCF_002742605.1 Olea europaea var. sylvestris | reverse complement strand
AAAAAAAAAAAAATTGATTGAATTGAAAATAAATGACAAACTAGACCTGATCCATGATGAAAACCTAATCAAATACCCAACTAAATGGATCAGGAAAGAAAAGAGATCAAATTTATTGACAACCACTCATTAAACTGTTATAATATCTCTCAAAATTGGAATTCCAATCTCTCTTGAAGCCGCTAGGATCACCACAATTACTAAAGATTGCTACACCCATACAGCATCCAGCAGCATCATGGAAATACATTTCACTTTCAGTTACACTTACACCCCAGCTTGCAAACAATTGTTTTCCAAAATTATTGACCCCCGAATTCGTTGTGCCTGGTAATGGATCACAACTGTCATAAATTACATATTGATATAAACAATCCTGGGGCCAGAGAGGATGATTTATGTCAACAGGTGGTGGCGGAGGCATTGAAGGTGGCATTGGAGATGGTTGTTCGGGAGTTGGAGGAGGAATTGAAGGCGGTTGAGGTGTTGGAGATGGTTGTTCGGGAGTTGGAGGAGGTACTGAAGGCGGTTGAGGTATTGGGGATGGTATATCCGGTGTTGGAGAAGGAGAAATTGGTTGTGGTATTGGTAATGGTTGATTTGGCGTTGGAGGATGAATTGAAGGCGGTTGAGGCTTTGGAGACGGTTGTTCGGGAGTTGGAGGAACTGAAGGCGGTTGAGGTATTGGAGATTGTAACTCTGGTGTTGGAGAAGGAGATATTGGAGGTGGTTGAGGAATTGGAGAGGGAGAAAATGGTTGGGGTATTGGTAACGGTTGATTTGGCGTTGGAGGAGGAACTGAAGGCGGTTGAGGCCTTGGAGATGGTTGTTCGGGAGTTGGAGGAGGAACTGAAGGTGGTTGAGGTACTGGAGATTGTATATCTGGTGTCGGAGAAGGTGAAATTGGAGGTGGTTGAGGAATTGGAGACGGCTGATCTGGTGTTGGAGACGGAGAAAATGGTTGAGGAATTGGTAACGGTTGATTTGGCGTTGGAGGAGGAAATGAAGGCGGTTGAGGCATTGGAGACGGTTTTTCAGGCGTTGGAGGGTATGGTTTAGGTGGTGCTAATGGTGCCAAGGGCGGTGGATGATAGTGTTTGCGACACGACTTCTTAAATGCTCGAGTTATAGATCTATCGGCTGGTATGAGGAACTCGAATTTACAATTGGTCATCAAATTCACAACTTGACAACATTTTGCAAACGCGAGAGAAGTGTAATGCTTGTACAATGCAGAGTAACAATTACTAAACCTAGTAGGTATAGCTGAACAGTCGGGGTGATGACCTTCAAGTTCATGACCTGATTGAGGGTCGACTCCTTGAGTAAATGAAATGAATATGCTAAGAAATAATAAGGTTACTATGACCTTTACCATGTCTAAAGAAAGTATTGTAATTGTAGCAATACAAATTAAGTCATGCAGGGTATTTATAGAGTTCAATAGAGTTAAGTTTTTATTGGCCATTTTTACCGATTAGAATGGTTTGTTGACATGATAATCAAATCATTTAAGAGGATAGAATTTCCAAGTGTTGATTTTATCAAATCATAATCTGATTCCTCACAAAAATAAATTACTTCATATTCTTTCTTCTTTACGAGATTTCTCTCTTTTTTAATAAAAAAAATTAAAAAGGAACACAAGTTCTATTCCTTTTTAACTGAAAATATATATATATATATATATAGGTTGAATATAACGTCTCAAGTATTCATCAACTTAATCATACTTTAGGATTATCATACTTTAAGATAAAAGTTCATCCAAGTTTAAATTCCACCTAACATTATCATGCTTAATCATTCATACTTATCATAAATAATATTCGACTTTAACCCTATAATTTTCTGTTAATTTAGAGTTCCAGCACCGCGGGAGACACATTATACAATTTATCATGGAAGAAAACTAAGTTAATTAACGTTAACAAATTACATTAATCTCTACGGAATTGTAGAATGTCGTTGAATATGGACTACCAATGCTCCTACTCCAACATATTTTCTGAAGAACACCTCAATTAATTAAGTTTATATTGGTTTTCTGTAAGTTCACTAAATATTGGTGATGATGGGCGGCAAGGTAGTGGTGAGAGGTGACTGGATAGGTGGTCGTTAGCAGTGATGATGATGATGATGACGACGATGTAGTTGGCATAGTATTTTGTAATTAAGAAAAAAAAATTAAGAGTATTTTTTGAAATAATTTATTTTAAATTTTGTTTTTATGGAAACATCCTTTCCTCAAAACGCTATTAATTGTCACTTTTCAGCTAATTTCTTTCTTTCAAAAAATTTGGAACTAAGAAGTATAATTTTGGTTGATTGTTAAGTAGTTTTCGATGGATTCCATATTTTTTTACAACATAGAATGTGATTTTCAGTCTCTATTTTATAATCTGTATTCGAACTTTAATGAGTGAAAATCGAGTTTCACCAGTGGAGCTTATGTGATTGTATGGTTGAACTCGAACCATCCTAATTCTGTTTGTTCATTCTGTAGCAGAGTGCCATCTCTCATTCTATTAAGAGAAAATTCCACATCGAATAATACAAAATAAATATATAATGCATAAAGACTTGAGTTACTCTTTTAAATGAGGTCCACCTCCCGAAATGGAACTCCCCTCTACCATTTCCCTCACCAAACGTACGTAGCTTGAAACGATACAAAAGTTATCAAATATTGTTTAGCATAGATGAATCTCAGTCCAATCTTGAGGTTGACATAAATCAAAACCATAAAAAAGAGAGGCTACTATTAATTTTTTGCTCAATCATAGCTAAACCTATAATTTTCATATTTATAAAGAACAAAATTATAGTTTGATGTTTTTGTCATCGTATTTTTTTTATGAAAAGTTCAATAAATTCATCGGAAATCCTATCAAATCGATCTCAGCAAATAGCAAAAGTTAAAAATCCTAATGGAGACATTGATGGAAATTAAGATGGCAGGCTGCAGCTCATAATGATTGAAGGACAAATTGTTTTTCATCAATTGGAATTTTGGTGACATATTATCTAAAATGGGAATGTCAAAATTAAATTCTAGTTGATGAACACATTAGTTATATAATTAATGCCTCTAAATCAAATTTATTTTCATTAGACCGGGATTCTTTTCTCTATGTGATAATTAATTTAATCCAAGGGAATCACATTGTAAAAGTAAGGTTAAACTTAGCCACCAAATCAAAATGTTTGTATGAAGATTTTTAGTGTATTTTATTCATCTTAGGGTTTATTCCTTGATGCATTAATTGCAGTATTTAATACTCCACTGCTTCGTTTTGCGGGATATGCAGGGCAATGTTTGGGACTCTTGAGAGTTTGAATTTGGAGTAATATATAGAAATAATGACTATTGGATTGGTTTCAATTAATACAAGATTAAATTCGTATAAAGATAAAATTCGTATAAAAATAAAATTATAAATTAAGTTTGATTCTTGGTTCTAGAATTAGAATCAAACTTGAACCAGAACCAAATGGTTCTCAGTACGAAGAACCAAAACCATTCTTTTTTTTTTCTTTTTTTTTGTGGAATCGAATCGAACTGCTCAATTTAGTTTGGTTCTGGTTTGGTCTAGATATTTTGTCCATCCCTAAAAATGGGAATGCCAAAATTAAATTCTAGTTGATGAACACATATAATTAATGCCTCTAAATCAAAGTTATTTCATTAGACCGGGATTCTTTTCTCTATGTGATAATTGATTTAATCCAAGGGAATCAAATTGTAAAAGTAAGGTTAAACTTAGCCACCAAATCAAAATGTTTGTATGAAGATTTTTAGTTTATTTTATTCATCTTCGGCTTTAGTCCTTGATGCATTAATTGCAGTATTTAGAAACCGAAGAATGAAATAAAAAGTGCAAACGGGATTCTGAAATTAAATGAATTTTTTTTTTAATTTGTTTTGTAAATTTCTCTCGAGTTATGGGCAGCAGCAGTGGTTCTTTCTTAGTAATGGAAAATAATAAGAAGAAGAAGATCAAAATTCAAGTGGCCACGCGGAAATCAAAATATAAAATATAATCAAATGAACAAGATAATATAGAACAAGGCACTGATCATGACTGAAGAATTTGAAAATGAAAAAGAACTAGAAACTAGAGACTGGTCCTAAATAAATACCTAAATCAAATTCCTGAAGAAATGAAACAAAAAAATTAAATATTATGTCCTTGCTTCCTCCCCGTAGGGTGATGAACAAGCTTGCTCTAGCCGGTAAAATTCTCTCAGCTTAGCGTAAGACATATCTTTAACCAAGTCGTCACATTTATTATCGATGATTGACAAAGCTACACAGCAGTCAGCTGCATTTATTTTGGCTATACCACTTTCTGATGGAATGAATTGTTTTTCATAAGGAGTCGCAAGTGAATGACTTGTATCTGGTGCCTTTGGATCACACGAGTCATACCGTACGACAGCTACTAAACAATTCTTTGGTCTGATAGGATGATTTGGTGGTGGTGGTGGAGGAACTAAAGGATTTGGAGTCGGAGGAGGAGACGATGGTGGCTGGTCAGGAGATGGTTGAGGCGCTGGAGATGGTTGTTCAGGAGTTGGAGGTGGTTGAGGAATTGGAGATGGGGAAGGAGAAACTGAAATTGGAGATGGTTGTTCGGGAGTTGGAGGTGGTTGAGGAATTGGAGACGGCGAAGGAGAAACTGAAATTGGAGATGGTTGAGGAATTGGAGACGGGGAAGGAGAAACTGAAATTGGAGATGGTGGTCCAGGAGTCGGAGGAGGAGATGATGGTGGCTGGTCAGGAGATGGTTGAGGCGCTGGAGATGGTTGTTCAGGAGTTGGAGGTGGTTGAATAATTGGAGACGGAGAAGGAGAAACTGAAATTGGAGATGGTTGTGCAGGAGTTGGAGGTGGTTGAGGAATTGGAGACGGCGAAGGAGAAACTGAAATTGGAGATGGTGGTCCAGGAGTTGGAGGTGGTTGAGGAATTGGAGACGGTTGTTCAGGAGTTGGAGGAGGAGGAGACACTGAAGGTGGTTGAGGAATTGGCGTCGGGGAAGTAGGAACTGAAGGAATAATTAAAGGCGACGGAGCAGGTGCTTTTAAGCATGAAGAAGAAGCATAGTTGCATGTTTTTTGAAGATAATATATGTCCCAATGATGATGCACTCTTATACATTTATAGCTAACTCGATTCGCTGCATCACAACAATCGTCAAAAGCAGTATTTAAAATTGTCTTGTCAGCGTTATCAGTTCCACCCCATGCAAGACCACAAATATAGGAATAATGAGCTAAAGATCGACAGTCATCTCCATGAGCCATAAGCTGATGACCATTCTTCATTTTCCCTACATCTGATTCGATCGCTCTGTCACCATTACAAACATACAGGCAAAGAAACAAAATTGTGATTATAATCTTTGCCATTTCCACTGTAAATTTAGTGTATCAGTGGAAGATAATTATGCCCTGCATTTATAGGCTACAGTCTTTCACTCGAACTAAAATATGATTGGAATGGTTTACTATCATGATAATCTAAATCATTTTAAAAGATAGAATTTAGAACTACTGATAATTATAAATCATAAACAAAATGCAAGGATAATAATAAAAATTGCAACTACTTTCGATTTTTTAGTTGCATGCTGCTAAATCCTCTTTAAAGATAATATTAAACAAAAATTTTAATATATATGTATAAGCTTCCTATATTAATCAAACTATATCGAGATCAATGATTAGAGTTTGAGTCGATCTATAACTGTTACTCACAAGTTCAACCAGTACATTATTACTCTATGTTGTTTCAATGGGTAAATGCTCTCAATAGATATATTTTATTCTCATTAATTGGAAATTAAAAATTTTAAATGATCTGGTTGGTGAAGTCAAAGGGCATTTCAGTTTCAGGATCTAACTAGGATTATATATGATTGATTAAAATTTTTTAATGGTCTGGTTCTTGTACCTAAGTTATATTCAGGTAGTTGTGCAATGATTTTGTCGGGAATTCACCATCAAAATTTTAAACTAGAGAAAAAGGGCACATGCTTGTTATAATCCTTCATAATTACTACTGAAATCTCAGTAAAAATTAAAAAGAAAAACAAATAACATTTCTCCGACGTATTTGAGTGTAACTGATATAATCAAAGTTATCGTCGACGTGATTGATACTGCCTTTCTTCATCTGTCCTCTGATGGTGGTGCGAACTATCACGAGCTGACCCACCATCAACTCTCCTGCCATATCGATCTTCTTTATGATATGACTCAGACTCATATCGTCTTGATCTCATTTCATCTCCCCTATCGTAATCTCTTCTCGACTTTGGTTCATCGTCATTCCTCCTTGACCTTTTATCACTATCTATCTTATCCCAGTCATCCTTGTGCTTCGTTACATTCTCCCTGTGTTTCTCAACACCTCTTCTGTCCAAATCTTGTGCATTTGATTCAATCCTTTCACTGGATCTTTTCCTGTCCGTGTCACCGAACTTTGCTGGGGAATTATGTGAATCTTTGTCAGTATATCTGTGCCCTCTCTGAGTGACAGATTCTGGCACGCGACTAGACTGATCAGATCGTCTTCCACCCCTTGCTGAACCCTCGAATTTGTCTCGAACCCACCTCGATTGTCTATCTTCTTCAGCTCCCCAACCTGTATTTGCGGCTCTCTGAATTTTTGATAAAGGGCAAGTGAGTCGAGAGATAATAGGGTATTACATATTCTCATGTGCAATAACATAAGCTGACAATAGCCATTATACAGAAAAAATGTCTCTATCACAACGTGATTCAAACAAAATTGGCAAGGCAAATTAAAATGCTACGCTAACCCCCCCCCCCCCCCCCCCCCAATTTTTTTCTTTGATTTTCAACAATAAATTTCCAACAGTAATTTCAAAGGAGATGATAATTGATGAATATGAATGAAATGCTTGGTTAACAATTTTTCTCCTTTCACAGTACAGTAAATTACAGAACTAGCATGGTCTAAGCATGTTTTCACCTGCAGTCTTTAGTCACATTACAAAGAAAAGATCACAAATTTGGTAACTTGCTGAAATACCATGCTGCGTACAAAAATAGTTGACAGTTAAAGCCTATAAGAACATAAATGAAAAGTCACGAAGTTTGGCACCTTCCTGATCTACCATGGTTCAACAATAGATGACAGTTTAAAAGAATGAATAGTTTAAAAGATGTGAATTATAGATGCGATGAAAAATCTCACACCTTCTTAAGACTCAAAAGCAAAATTTAGCAAATTGCATGAACTAAAGGTGATTTTGTAATGCCTGTTTGGCATGGCTTTTGAGGAGCCAGAAGATGCTTTTGAGACCCAAAAGTGCTTAGGACCCATTTGGTTAATTTAAAAGTGTTTCAACTAGTTAGAAGAGATTTTAGAGAAAGCTAATCCAAAGGACTTCCTCTAAAAGCTTCCACAAGAAAATGGGAAGTCGTTTTTCTAGTTTAATGAAATTTAAAAATTCCAACCTTACCCTTGCATTTGTAAAGAACAAAGTAAAATTCCAATCCAATCCTAAAAATCATGACCTTCCCAATTCTTCATTTCTTCCATCCCTAGTCTCTTTCTTGATTTTCATGCTCGCATTCCTCACATCTCTACAATCAGCTTCAGCTCTTGGGAACTTTCAGGACGAACCCTAGCTCAGAATTTCATCACCAATGTACAATTTCATGATTTTGAAGCATTTTGTTTCTTCTGAATTATTTATGCTATCATTTTTCATCAACGTCATGAGAAATTAAACGATTATGATTCATTTTTCTCCAAATTGGCATATTACTTTGTACATAGCACAACCCCATTAATGCTAGGAAGCGAAGAAGGCAGTTTCATCTTTCAATTGCATCCGATTGGTATGATGCAATCTTTTTTTAAAATATATTTATCACTATACGTTCTAAAACTGTCAATGTGAGCCATAAAACCAGGAATTTGTCATTTCAATTTTATTTGTTTTAAGCAAGGAAACTTTAAATGCTAACTGACTATTTGACGTGTTTTTTGTTGCTCTGAATTCTCGTGATATTAATGTTCTGTTTCATTTAAATTGAATTTAGAAAATCCCAAATTATACATTTATTAGATCAAGCAAGTGCCTCTGCCAAGATTTTATAGGATGTGCTCCCGTTTACGATTATGCTTCTATGTTGGTTTTGAAGAGGAAAATATACGAATATTCTCATTATTTTTGTGTGTTCGATAGCAAAGGAAAACACTAGGAGAAGGCCACTAATGCAAAATTAGCGTGGCTTTTGCTAACCTACTAGAATGAAGATACTAGGACAGAAACGTGCTTAATTTACCATAACTGTTGAAACTGCTTATGTTGTCCTCGAGAGCCCCCCAAGCAAACCATTTCTAGGATTTGGTCGCAGCTGTCCGAGAATGGAAGAAACAATTTTATATGGAATAGGCATGTGTTTCACCTTAAAGCTTGAAAATGGAATAAGTCCCAAAAAAGGCTTATTGGATCCACACATGTATCCTGATTTGAGTGAGGCAGACAGGGAGAGTATTGAAAGTGGAACCAGGAAAAACTTATGCAGGTTTTTTTGGATGGTAGTTTTGTACAGGGAGTCAATACACTACATATTTTTGCTAAGACACAATTATTCTGAAATTTCAAGAAAGATGGAAGGCTATTCTAATTGATACATGTGAAGCCTATTTGAATAACTCTTTTTGAATGGAAAGGGAGTTTATACGTTCCACAAAATGTGTTAATATGTACTGTCCTCTAAATTGATGAAATTATATTTTGGTGAATTATTCATGGTTATATGATTACAGAATGGACGGTGAATCAGATGAAAAGCTACATGTAGAATACATAAATCAGGTTATAAGAGATGAAACAGGTTTTGATGAACTTGTCCTTACCACAGCAGCTACAATTGTGCGACGTCATAGCACTTTTTTGGTAAAAGAACCAAGCAGAAATTCCTCCCATAGAGAAATGAATTTCCTTATGGAGATACTCTGTGGAAATGATGGCATGAGATGTTTTGAATGGAAAAACATGTCTTTACCAAATTATGTGACGGATTAAGAAGTTATGGGTTGGGTTCAAGTAAAGGATGCAACTAGAAGAGGCAATATTCATGTTTTTGATAACTTTAGGACACGGTGTTGGTAACGGGATGATTCAAGAAAGGTTTCAAAATTTAAACAATAAGTAGATAATTTGGGATTGTACTAGGGAAAAAAGGTTAATACCGCATTACAAGAATTTAGACCACTCGATAATTATGATGAAGATTCACCTTATATTTGATCAAATCCCATGTATGGCCTTATTTTAAGGTAATAACAAATGTTGAAATATCATATTTCATTTCATTGGAGAACATGCATTCTAATTATATTTGCTTTATTTTGTTCTATTTTATTTTCTCTTGATAGGATTGTATTGGAGCCATTAATGGAACACATATTCGCGCATTGTTTCCAACAAATAAGCAAATCCCATATATTGGTAAAAAATGATAATCCTAAACAAATACAATGACCATGTGTAATTTGGACATGTTATTCACCTTTGTATAGCCAGGGTGGGAAGGAACAACCAATGACACAACATACATTCTTAGAGGATCTGCAAAGCATTGATTAAAAATTTCCTAAACCATTAGATGGTTGTTTTTTTTATTTATAAATAACTTTATTTATTTTGGTCGAATAATAAGGTCATGTAATTTGTATTGATATTTGAATTGATATTTTTGCAGCTAAAAACTACTTGGTTGATGTGGGCCATCCAACTATGAAAGGCTATTTAATCTCACATACGATATCACCTTTCCTATTTTAGACGTGGTAGTCTACCTAGAGGCTGTCGTCAAAAATAAGTTTTGGAATAGTGATTTTTTTGAAAATGTGTTGTTTAAAAAAAAATGTTTTGGATTTACGTGTATTATTATTTTATGGTAGAATATATGGTAGAAAAATTAGTTTTGAAAAAATAGAGATCAAACAAAGGGCTATATATCACCACTTCCATCCATGAGATCATTTCATGAACTCGCTTTGACAAAATCCCTAAGATAATATTAATCTGTCCTAGATATAACATGCTAAAGACAAAATTCACATAGATAATTTTTCCCTCACTACGCAATTATGCTTTTAGAGGCGGTTCAACATGACAGGAAAGAGCAAGAAAATATCCTAAATTTAATTCTAACCCCCCAACCACCCTCCCTCACCGGCCCAACCCATTTACGAATATTGTGACAAAGCTTGAGGCAAAATATTAAGTGTGTGTTTGAACCACATTATTTAAAAGAATGTATTCTGAAATAGTAGATTGATGGAGTGTGTGTGGTTAAAAAATAAGGAAAAATTTTGAATTTGCGTATAATATTATTCTATTGAAGAATTTGTGGTTAAAATAATGTCAAATTAAATAATACGGCTCAAACAGGGCCTAAATAAGCCTACATATGCGGGGGCATATTGAAAACAAATGATAAATGAACACAGAAGTTTACATGAGGTGGTTGAACTTTTCAGCAGCTAAAATTTCTTCACTGAGCAAATTCTTCTCACCAGTAGACCTCCACGATTATTTTCCTAAAAGCACTTTGTCAAGAAAACCAGATTCGTTGCTCACAAACCCACCCCTACAACTGCTAGCAAGTTTCACCCTTCCTACTTCACTAAGTGCATTCTTTCGCATTGCAATCCATCTATACAACAGAAAGTTTCCTTGTAACTGTTCAAGTCCATAATAAATAGAGGGAGTGCGAATAAAGACACGGCCAATATCATGAGGTTAGAAACTGAAAGGGTATTCTTAATTTAAGTAATCTAGCCTTCTACAGATAGATAAACTTCTTTCACTCTGCCAATCATTTGTCACTCACTCAAAATGCATGATTCTGTAGTGAAAGAAATCAGAAAACGACTTCTTCAAGGAAGAGAAGTGAAAGAAATCAGAAAATGACATGTTCAAGGAAGAAGAGTCAGAGAAAAATGAAAGAACAAAATTTAAAAAATTAAAAAGCATGTTAATCCTAAACAGGAAAGGGAAATCAAATAGATGTACTGTTGACCAAAACTTACTTGCTCGTCGTGAGAGAATTTGCAGCCATCCCCACGATTACATTCTCCCCTTTGAAAAGCTCGACAAATACCCCGTTCCTCTCTCTTTTTCCGCTCAGTTTCCTCATCCTCTTCCTCTTTCTTTTTGTAGTTACTCACGTGATCAACTCTAATTGTTCGACCCAGAATTTGAGCTCCATTTAGATTATCTATACATTCAACCAATACGATGTTATGGAAAGATTGTTAGCATCACTCCATGGACGAGTTCTATAGCAACAGAAATGTGATTCAAGGTGCAAATAATCTTACCTACGGCTAGATTTGTACTTCTTTGATCCTCATAAGCAAGAAAAGCAAACCCTTTAGATTTTCCTGTGCCTTTGTCTCTAACTAAATTAACATCAACTACCTCTCCGTACCTAAAAGATAAAATCTGCTGAATTAGAAGGCAAATTTTCACTAAAATAGGGGTATAAAGTACCTATTTCTGGGGGATTGATAAAAAGACAAAAGGGCATACTGAGCAAAGACTGCAAGGAGATCGCCTTCGGTGAGGTCAAAGGGGATCCCTCCAACATAAACATAGGCGGATTCTTTATATTTTGCATGCCAAGATGCCTCTTCAGATATGCCAAGCGTTGCTTCTTTCTTGTTGATGTTTTGAATACGCTTCACCAATGTTAACGGATTCATCACTCAGATTTCGAAATCCACTGACTTCTGCGACAAAAATTAAAAAATGAAATCAACAAACAAGTTTTAAATAAAGAGAATCAAACATAAACTCGAGTCGAAAAATTTATATAGCCGGCAAGAAACTTAACTATTGGAATAACAATATGCAATCACTCTAATCCAATCCGTTTGTAAAACTATTGAAACAAAATACATTCTCAGGATTGTCGAAACATAGGCAGGAAGGGAAGTAGGAATTCGATAAAAGAATTCATAACAAAATTCCTGTTAATGACCGAAGTCAACATACCTACTGGAGGATTTCCCAACGGAATCGAAACGTCCACTAGCAGAGGGCTGAGAGAGTGTGAGGCAGGGCGAAACGGGGATGCTGAAAGAGGAAAATAAAATTCCCAAATCAGGGTTTTGGGTCCAATAAATTGTAAAATATGGTTCTCTTAAATGGCTCACTTTAATAGTTTAATTTAATACATTTTTTCTTTCTTCACTTTCAACCAAACATTTTTTAATAAAATAATATTATATATAATTTCAAAATTTTTCCTCACTTTTAACCACATATTCTCTAAAATAATTATTATTCAAAAGTATAATTTTTCAAAAACCTTATTAAAATGAAGCCCAAACAACGATATAATAATCCCATCTAACACTAGTGTTGTCAGATCATCAGCCTATGTGACTATATTTTATAGGTTCAATTAAATATGAAATTATTTGATTTATTTAATTGTATCTTTCATTTAATAACACTTAGTGTCAATTAGATGGGTATTGAAATACCAATAATACTAAACATCATTACTCTGTTAATAGTGTTCTGAAATGCATGCGTATGCGCATATGGGAATACCTTTTATTTAATGTCACTTAGTGTTATCTAAACTCATGTTGAAATATCAATTGCGATAAATATCATTACTCTATTAATAGTGTTACGTGTTTGCACATTTGGGCAACCCATCGGGGCCCATAGCCAACTCATGTCGAACCACATGGCACTCAAGTCGAGGTGATTTGCATAGCCGAGGCCCATAAATTGAGCTCTACAGAAGCCCCGGCCCATATAAACCGAGGCCCATCTATCATTGCCTCTTGAGGAGCTTCCGAAACCCATATGCCGAGGCCCTTTGAAGGTGGACGAGGCCCTATTGGCCGAAGCTCTGTAGCCGAGATGGCAGCCTCCGAAGCACAAAGCAACATCTTTCATATACACTTCTCCCAAGAGATCCTCTGCACAAAGATCTTACTAGAATGATTGATAGGACGTTTGTCATGAGTGTAAATGTTAAATCTTATCACTAATAGAGGCGGCTCTACCAATCACTAAATGTATAGCAGGCTAGGTGCGACTGTTGCCTACAATTTGACATATAAATTAACCGGATGAGGCCACTTGTACCCCGAACCAAAGGTCATGATCTAACTTGTGACACTATAAATACTCCCCCATGTACCCCATACAAAGGCTAATGCAAGAATCAATACAAGAAACCACACTTTACTCTCTCTTTCTTATTGTCTTGCAACACAATACGAATTTACGCATATTTACATACACATTTACAAACATAGATTGATAATTATTGTACAATCGGTTAACAAACATCTCGCTGGATTCCGAACATTCTCATCCCGCGCCGTTGAGCTACTCCCAAGCCCTTGATCTGTCCGTTTCAGACCGTCCACGTGTCTTAGCGTGTTGAACTTTCGTTTACGTGTGTACGGGTGGGTTCGGCATCTGTTGGCGACATTTTCTGGGGTCAACAGATTTTGCACCGTCTGTAGGAAATCATACCATAACCACGAGCAACCTTGTGGTGAAAGCTTATTAAAGAGGAACATTTGAGCATCCCCCTTGAAAAATAATTTGTTCTTGAAAAAGAACAAGAAGAAGCCCCACGACTTCGCAAAAATTTGAAAGGTAAGACGCAAAGAAAATGAGTTCAAATGAAGATACACCTCCCAGGAGGGTAAGAGAAAATGCTAATGTGCTCCCTCAAGCAACTGTCCCAGCAGCTCGGCATAGACTCCACCACAACCATAGAAGAGGTGGAATGCGTGCGACTGCCCTGCTGTTAAGAGAAATGGCCGCCATGGCAGCTAATATGAGAGACATTGCTAGCCAAAACATGGCTATGAGGGAACTTATAGCCTAAATTCAGGGCCAGTAAAGCTTCCCTATTCCTCCATACGCCCCTTAAGGGTACTACCAGCAAAAAGATGAAGTTCAAAGCCGTAGGGCTACCTCACCGGACTATAGCCGAGGTAGAAGCCCATTTCAAAGGAAAGTGGAAGTTGATGTTTCCTCCAACTACGCCTCTGACCGACCCACCAAGGTCCCTTTGAACCATGATAACTTCCCACCTCCGTATGAGCAAGAGCAAAGACATAGGAGGTCAGGTAGTATATTTGACAGAATTAGCCCCACTGAACCGAGGCTCAGACAACAACATCACAAACCTTGGAAAAGGCCACCGCCTCCACCTCCAATACCTTAACAGCCGGAAGGAAGGCATGAAAATACCCCCGTGCTGCTCCGCCTAGAAATATCCGCCAAAGGAGGGAGGAAAAGGCTAGGAACCGTCCCGAAATCTCTCGCCAACAACCAAGGTATGAGCCCGAAGAAAACAATTCAGATGAGCAGCAGAGGTCTTGTGACTTGGACAATGATGATGAAAACCTGTCATTCTCAAGGGAACTAAGGAGCGCCCAGGTCCCAAACCACTATGTTATGCCAAAGATACCAAAGTATGACGGAATAAGCGACCCAGAGAAGCACATGAATGCTTACAAAACTCACATGAGCCTAAGGGGCGCCACCCTAGCTATGAAATGCAGAGTTTTCCACTTAACACTTAGCGGAGCAGCTGAAATTTGGTATAGTAGGTTACCACCTGGGAGTATAAGAAGTTGGCCCGAATTTAAGACGACCTTCTTGAAAAGGTTCGCTTTGAACAAAGAGGAAGGGGCCCCCATCCAACGTCTCCAAGACATGAGCCAGGCACATGGAGAGTCCCTAAAGAGTTTCCTATCACGTTTCACCGATGAGATGACATATTATGTACAAGGCACCGACCGTGAGGCATTATCTGCATTGAGAGGAGGTCTGAAAATGAACACCTTGTTTTAGAGGGACGTACAAAATCAAGACCCCACTACCTATGATACCCTACTCGAGATGATGAGACGGGAGATCATCAATGGAGAATTGATTGAGCATAGGAACAGGCAAGTAGAGGCCTCCCACCTCCTCAAAGGCAGTGTGCTAGAGGGCCGACCTTCCACTTGATGGACTACCAAATGAACCAAACTGGTAATGAGAGTTCTGGGCAAGCACTTGCCACCACCACTCTTAACGTCATTCCTACAATGGCATATAAAGATATCAACCCGGTCACTGACACCCAGCAGATGGGAGCTCCGCAAGGATCCCGTAGGGGGAGAGGCTGAGGCCGGGGTTCAGGACCTAGAAATAGGTCAAATCAGAACCCACCTGGATACTGTGCATACCACCAGTCTTATGGACACGACACAGCAAATTACCGAGACTACGCTCACCACTCCCGGTAGGAACCCCCTAGGGACAGAAATGAATCGCCCCAGACGAACAGGCCCCCGCCTAGGTACGTAACCGACATGGGCATGAAGAGGCTGCTCCTCGTCAAAGGGATGTTTCTTCACGTCTAAAGGAGCGTGATGTAAAGAGGCCCAGGGAAGGGCGCAGACATTGAAGAAATTGACAAGCTCAGGATGAGGCCCCTATCCAAGAGGTGGATACCATTTTTGGAGGCCCATATGTAGGCGGTGAAACGCAGAACGCTAAAAGGAATTATGTCCGTGAGGCCAAGCGCCCCCCGCTTACCAGCTATATTGCGGGCCATAGCTCCCGGATAGATCAAGTTCCACCTACTGTCTTCACCCAGAAGGACATTGAAGGGGTTCACTACCCCCACTGCGATGCAATTGTGGTAAGAGCAGTCATAGCTCGGAATGAGCTCAAACGAATGTTAGTTGACAATGGTAGCTCTGTCAACATTCTATTCAAATCCACCTTTGACAAGATGATACTGGACCATGAGTTAACATCCACCACCACTCCTTTGTACGGATTTACTAGAGATAGCATCACTCCGAGAGGAAAAATCACACTCGCAGTAGAGATGGAGGAGTCTCCACAAACCACAATGAACTTCATGGAATTCCTCGTTGTCGACAGTCGATCGGTTAGGTAGGCCAGCCCTAAAGGAATTGGGAGACGTCACCTCCATCCACCACCTATGCATGAAATTCCCGACGAAAAATGGGGTGGCAACGATGAGAGACGACCAAAGAGGCTCAAGAGAGTGTTATCTAAGCTCCATCAGAAAGGTAGAACCCTGGGACGTCCATGTAATTATCGTCGACGTAGTCATGGCTGATGTCCCAGGTGATGCTCCCGCCGAACCGGAAGATGTCGAAATGATTGACGCACCACCCAATCCGAAAGTATCGGTCATCGATGAAATTGATCCTTGCATAATTGAACACAAACCTCAAGTATCCCCATTTGAGGAACTTGAGAGCTTCTTGGTGGACCCCCGAGACCCATCCAAATTATTGAAGGTGGGCAAGGGCTTGTCCAGCACTGTGAAAGAAAAGCTCAAGGATTTCCTAAGTAGGAACCTCGATATCTTTGCTTGGAAGCATGAGGATATGATAGGCATAGACCCCAAGGTCAGTTGCCACCACCTGAAAATTGATCCTAAGGTTGCCCCATATAGACAAAAAACGAGAGCCCTCAATCTTGAGAGGTACGAGGCCCTGAAAGAAGAAGTTCAGAAGCTCATCTAGAATGGCTTCATCAGGGAAGCCACCTATCCGAGATGGGTCTCCAATCCAGTTTTAGTGAAGAAGCACAACGGCAAGTGGAGTGTGTGCATCAATTTCACTAACATCAACAAAGCTTGCCCAAAGGACAGCTTTCCACTTCTAAGGATTGACCAACTAGTAGACTCCATGGCTGGGCATGAGTTATTGAACTTCATGGAAGCATACTTCGGCTACAATCAAATTCTCATGCACCCGGCCGATGAGGAACACACATCTTTCATCACAGACCGAGGCATTTACTGCTACAAGATGATGCTTTTCGGGTTGAAAAATGTCGGAGCAACATATCAAAGGCTCGTCAACAAAATGTTTGTGGACCTCATCGGGAAGACAATGGAGGCCTACGTAGACGACATGCTGGTAAAGAGATTGGAAGCTAGGGACCACATAAAACACCTCAACAGCACCTTCCAAATTTTGAGAAGATATATGATGAAGCTTAATCCCCTGAAGTACGCCTTCGGAGTGGCTTCCGGCAAATTCTTAGGATACATGGTCAACCAACGCGATATCAAAGCCAACCCTGAGAAGATTGAGGCCCTATGCAAGATGAGGTCTCCCAAAAGCCAAAGGAGGTGCAAAGCTTGACTGGGCGAGTGGCCGCGCTTAGCCGCTTCGTCTCCAAAGCTACAGACAAATGCCTCCCATTTTTCAAAGTGCTAAAAGCTGGGAAGAAGTTCCAATAGAATTAGGAATGTGAAGAGGCCTTCTAGGGCCTGAAAAGATACCTAGGACAGGCCCCCCTCCTCTCCAAATCAAAGCCCGGTGAAATTCGACAGCTGTATCTAGCCGTCTCCAACGAGGTCATCAGTGCGGTTCTAATTCGAAAAGAGGGGACCACCCAACTCCCTGTTTACTATACAAGTAAAGCACTCCTATCACCGAAAACCTGCTACCCTGATATGGAGAAGCTTGCTTTAGCCCTGATCACGGCCTCCAGGAAGTTGAGACCCTACTTCCAAGCCCACACCATCCATGTGCTGACAAACTTTCCCCTAAGGCAGGTACTCCAAAAGCCCCATGCCTCAGGAAGATTATTGAAATGGGCAGTGGAGTTAAGTGAATTTGACCTCATGTTCAAGACTAAGGCAGCCATCAAGGGCCAAGCCTTGGCTGACTTTGTGGCAAAATTCGCCAACTTACCCGAGGTAGATAAAATCATGGAAAAAGCCGAGCCCCTTACGTGGAACTTATTTGTTGATGGGTCGGCTGGGAATGCCAGCTCAGGTGCCGGAGTTGTCCTTATCAGCTCGAAAAGTCACAAGCTGAACTCGACGGTGAGGTTCAGATTCAAGGCCACCAACAATGTAGCAGAATATGAGGCACTTCTTGTAGGCCTCAGGTTAGCTAGAGAAATGCAAGTAAAGAGGCTACTCATCGGTAGTGACTCCCAGCTGGTCGTTAGCCAGGTCAACGGTAACTTCTCAGCCAGGGACAAAACAATGGCCTCCTACTTAAAAATGGTGATGAACATCATCCCATCCTTTGAAAAGTTTGAGTTGATCCAAATTTCCCGCATCGAAAATACACATACGGATGTACTCTCCAAACTTGCAAGTAGCAAGGATTTCGAACTACTCACAGTAGTCCCTATAGAGCACCTCTTCATGCCGTCAATCGAGGCCCCCAATGTTATGTGGGTCGCCGGGACTCCTACCTGGATGTAGCCCATCGTGGCATACCTCAAGGACCAGGTACTCCCCACTAACAAGCATGAGGCCTACAAGCTAAGGAGGAGATCAGCTCATTTCCTCTTTATTGATGATGTACTCTATAAGAGGAGTTTCTCCTCTCCACTCTTACGATGCGTCGGAGGAGAAGAAGCTACCTACATATTAAGAGAAGTCCATGAAGGTGTGTGTGGTAACCACTCTGGAGGTCTATCTTTGGCACAGAAAATACTGAGGTAGGGGTACTACTGGCCTACCTTGAAAAGGGACGCCCTCGAGTTTGTACGAAAAATGTGACAAATACCAACGATTCTTTCCTGTCCAAAGACAACCATCGCAAGATTTAACGACGGTCTCCAGCTCTTGGCCTTTCTCGAAGTGGGGTGTGGACCTCATAGATCCTCTACTAAATGGCAAAGGAGATGCTAGGTTCACAATTGTGGCCATTGATTACTTCACAAAGTGGATCAAAACTGAACCCCTGGCAAAAATTACAAAAGCCAACACTTCCAAGTTCTTGTGGAAGAATATCATATGCTGGTTCGAAATTCCCTACTCGATCGTCTCAAATAATGGTAGACAGTTTGACAACAAGAAGGTCAGAAGTTTGTGTGAAGAACTTGGCATCAAGAAGCACTTCTTTGCACCTCACCACCTACAAGCGAATGGCCAGGTTGAGGCTGTGAACAACACAATCAAGCACGTCCTGAGAAGGAAGCTTGATGTGTCAAAAGGGGCCTGAGTGGAAGAGTTGCCACAGGTTCTTTAGGCAATCCGAACCACCGCGAGGATCCCAACAAGAGGAAACACTTTTCCTAATAGCTCGTCGAAGTCGGACTTCCATCTCCATGAAGTCTGCATTTCAGTGAGATAACAAACAACGAGCTTTGCAGGTGCGACCTCGACTTCATTAAGGAAAGAAGAGATGAGGCCCAACTGAAGCTCGGCACATATCGAATAAAGATGACGAAGTACTTCAACTCAAAGGTAAAGAAGAGGTCATTTCGAAACAACGATCTGGTCCTTGGGAGAGTCTTCCTCTCCTCAAAGGAACCTAGCACCGATTCCCCGGACCTGAACTGGGAAGGTCCATATAAAATCAGAGAGGAGATCTGACCCAAGACTTATTGGATTGAAGACATGAACGGCAAGGCACAACCCCGTTCATGGAACATTGAACACCTCCGAATCTATTATCAATGAATGTACTACCTCGCTGGACGGTCTTTCCCAACTTATGTAACATTTCCATGATTCAAAGAAATTTTCCATAATTGAATTTGTGTCACATTACGCCATCACCTCAGAGGAGAGGCCAGCGTCCCATCGCTGGGCCACCTCATTGGAACTCCGATACGCATGCACTTGCCTCCCTTTGACGAGGCTGAACGCCACTGGGAGAAGCCTCAGCATGGCTGACCCATCCACCATGTTGGGAAGCGTCATCACCTCGGAGGAGAGGCCAACGTCCCATCACTGGGCCACCTCGTTTGAACTCCGAGGCGCATGCACTTGCCTCCCTTTGGCGAAACTGAACACCACTAGGAGAAGCCTCAGCATGGCTGAACCATCCACCGTGTTGGAAAGCGTCGTCACCTCAGAGGAGAGGACAACGTCCCATCGTTGGGCCACCTCGTTTGAACTTCGAGGCGCATGCACTTGCCTCCCTTTGGCGAGGCTGAATGCCACTGGGAGAAGCCTCAGCATGGCTGAACCATCCACCATGTTGGGAAGTGTCGTCACCTTAGAGGAGAGGCTAGTGTCCCATCACTGGGCCACCTCATTTGAACTCCGAGGCGCATGCACTTGCCTCCCTTTGGCGAGGCTGAACGCCATTGGGAGAAGCCTCAGTATGGCTGAACCATCCACCATGTTGGGAAGCGTCGTCACCTCGAAAGAGAGGCCAGCGTCCCATCGTGGGCCATCTCGTTTGAACTCCGAGGCGCATGCACTTGAACAAAACAAACTTTTATACCCATTTATTCATAAGGCTCAACCACTACTAGCTTCACACAACTACCTTTCGAATCAGAAAGCAATATCCCCAGTTCGGCTGAAAGACGGTCCAATCAGGATCCATTCAGGGTACAGTTATTAAGTTTAAGAACAATTCATTTGCTTAAGTCCAATATTGGTCATAGCTCGTGAGGCCTGCGTACAATTTACTTGCTCAAGTGATTGGAGTTAGGATACCAAGTTAAAGTTATTTAGTTCTTCAATCAACATTAAGTTCAGCTGCTTGACGAGGCCAACGCACTTGGGATAAAATCATTGAATGAAAGAAGATATTATATTGATTTTCAATCAAGATTACAAAAGGGGGGGCCTGAGGCTAGTACATCAGAAATAACTGAAAAGAAAACTATCCTAAGCCAGGGACGATGATGGAGATGCCTCAGCAGCCGGGGCCTCCGCAGCCTGAGCATCAGAACTTCCTTCTTCTACCTTTGCTACTTCATCTCCAACTGCTTCATCAGTTGGGGTTTGAGGCACCTCATCCACAAACTCCGACCTCAGCTGTGACAGGTCTTGATTTGGGTAGAGTTCCTCAACCCTCTCTATCATCTCGACACAAGCATAATTTCTCCAGTAAGTACTGAAGCTCTTGTACTCCTCGGTATTGTGGAAGTTGGCGATGTAATCTTTCACAGCCTCCTCCTTCGCCACATTGGCCTCCTCCCTTACCTTGGCCGCATCATTAACACACCACTTTATCTGGCCCTCCAAGAACTTGTACGCATCTTGGGCCCCTGCTAGCTCCAAGTTTGCCTTCTCCAAGGCTTCGACTGGTGGTCATTGGAAACCTTCACTTTCTTAGTCAAGGAGGCCACCTCGCACTGGGACTCATACACCTCCTTCTTCAACGCCTCGATCTGAGCCAAGGTAGACTCCAGCTTGACAGCATCTTCAAATTTTTGGGTCCTCGCTTCCTCTGTCTCGCCTCTAGCTCCCTTCAGCTCCTCTGCAAGGGGGGCCATCTTCTTCTTCGAGGACTTGGTCCTCGTTTGAAAGTCAGTAACGGCCTGCACTCCAGTGCGAGGCCAAAGGTCCTCACACTTTGGCTCCCAAGGGCCCTTGTCAAGTCTGTGGCGTCACATGAGGAGGCATGCAATTGCCATTGATCCGTCCAAAATTTGTAGAAGCTTTCTGTAGCACTTCGGATCTCAGGTGGCAGAGCCTCCACCAAAGCTGGAGCCAAAACCTCCTCCCTACCGACAAGAAAGCTCAGAGACTTCCCTTGCACCCTCACAGGCCTCTGCTTGGCAGCCTCGTCCTCTGCCACCTCAGCAGAGCCTCTTCCTTAACCTCCTCAGCCTTGGCTCGTCAAACCATTTCAATCTTTATCACTTTCAAGGTGGCTGCAAGGAGCTTCGGCTAAGTAGCTTCTTTGCCTTCATGGGACACAGAGGTCCCGAACTTTCTTGACGAGCTGGTGATGTACACCAGCTTCCTCTTCTTTGGCTCTTCGGGGACCTTCTCCTTCCCCCGAGGCTCTTTGGCCTTCTCCGACCTCTGAGGTGTCTCCTTTTCGGGAGCCCTTGAATTGCTGTCCTTGGATAGGTGCTCGACCCTTCCCCGAACCTCTTTGGTACCAGCCGACCCCGGCTTCAAGGGCCTCGCCTTCACAGTGGATGTGGCCCTGAGTATAGAGGCCATGTCAGGGGCTGGGTATTCTTTCCTCTTGAACTTGTCTGCAGAATATGTCAATGCATCAGCATCAAAACAAAAGGAAAGAAGTACACAAGTATAGGAGCTTCTTACCCTTGGAGGCCATCAGTTCAAAATCAAAGAAGTAGCAACTTCGGTTGATGAGGTGGTCGAAGTGGCGAAGCTTGAGAGGTCTCTTATAAATATCCTCTATCACTTCGAACTCCTCCTTGCTCAACTCGAACTTTGTACTGCTATCTGCAAAGGAAGCCTCAACCTTTAGAAAAAGAAATTCGAATACAGAATGCAAACTACTTGGGATGGGAGACTCACGAGCTTCGTAGTACTGGGTTGGTACTGTGCAAGCCAGGGCTGTGTCTCCCTCCACCGCTTGCCACCTACCCCTCACCCAGAACCACGACTCCTTTCACCCCGTAATGGAAGAAGGCAGCCCCACCACAAATGGAGCATGAGCCCCCCCAAGGAGTTAAGTAATACCACTCCCTTGACTCCTTACCTATTACCCTAGGCTAGAATAGGGTCATGAAGACGTGGAGAAGCATATCCTCTCCAAGTGACACTTCCTTCCATAGGAAGCACGAGCCAACCAATTGGCTCCATCCATTTGGTAGAACCTGCGTCGGCGGCAACATAAAGTTTCTCAACACCGCCCTGAAGAAGGGGTACAGAGGAAGACACATACCTACCTTAAATAGGTATTCGCTCACCACCACACATCCAGGCCTCGGATAGCAAGTTCACTCATGGGCTTCGGATACTAACATCTCTACATAATGAGGTACACAGTACCTCTCCCTAATCTCCCCCAACCTCTTCCCTGTCATATTCGAAGGGACTCTAGACACCCCCCACTCTACACTGTAGTCTACTGCCTCCTCGGTCATAGCATACTGCTCAACCTCGGAGTCCCCCCTGTAACTAGCCCCCTGACCGAATGACGCGACAGTGACCAACTCCCTACCCAAGATGGACTCCATTTCAGAAAAGGACTAAGAATGCAATACAAGGGATTTCTATGAAAATACCTATGGGAATAACTACGTCAATGGAATGCGGACGAAAAACCAGGGAACAAACAGCTTCAATGCCGAAAAACTTAAGCTTTGGAAGAAAAATCAGATTGCAAAAGGTACAAAATCCAGTAAAATGGGGGTCTCTTGCCTTTTATAAGAGGTCAGGAAGAACCCCAACCGTCTGATCAAAGCTTATCCAATCTGGACCCTTCATTCTAAATCGAATCCGATGCGTAGAATTCAAACGATTTTTCAAACCTACACCTCAGATTAAAGCGTGTCTCCCATGCACCTCCCCCAACGCGTCTACTTCTAGAAGCTCCAGTTGTTCTCATGATTACGACTTCAATTCGATGGCAGCAGGCGCCTTGGAAGTTGTAACGGTTCAGCCACCTTTCATCGAAAATATGCGCAAAATATCAAATCATTGGCACAACTATCGAGGAACAATTATTGTCAATGTGCTTCAGATTTCAGCTATCAAGCCTCGCAGGTTCGGTTTCCCAACCACCTCGGCTTCCTCTTCATCATTTAGCTATCAAGCCTCACAGGTTCGGTTTCCCAACCGCCTCGGCTTCCTCTTTATCATTCTGCCATCTACCCAACCACCTCGACTTCCTTTTCATTATTTAGCCATCAAGCCTCGCAGGTTCGATTTCCCAACCACCTCGACTTCCTCTTCATCATTCAGCCATCAAGTCTCGTAGGTTCGGTTTCCCAACCACCTCGACTTCATCACATTTCAGCCATAGCAAGCACCGTAGGTTCGATTTCTCGACCACCTCGGCTTCATCATTGTCATCACTCCTCGACAACAGCACATCTTTAACTCCAACCATGATATAAATATATATACTCGGACTTGGGGGACTATTATTTGGGGTACAAAAAATTTCCAAAAATTTCTTTCGATTTAACCAATTGACTTTACTTCACCGAAGTCCTCGCATTAAATAAATGACTATACTCGGACTTGGGGAACTATTGTTACGTGTTTGCACACTTGGGCAACCCACCGGGGCCCACAGCGTACTCATGTCGAACCACATGGCACTCAAGTCAAGGTGATTTACATAGTCGAGGCCCATAAACTGAGCTCCACAGAAGCCCCGGCCAATATATAGCGAGGCCCATCTATCATTTCCTCTTGAGAAGCTTCCGAAGCCCATATGTCGAGGCCCTTTGAAGGTGGACGAGGCCCTATTGGCCGAAGCTTTGTAGCCAAGGTGGCAGCCTCCAAAGCACAAAGCAATATCTTCCATAGACACTTCTTCCAAGAGATCCTCTGCACAAAGATCTTACTAGAATGATTGATAGGATGTTTGTCATGAGTATAAATGTTAAGTCTTGTTATTAGTAGAGGCGGCTCTGCCAATCACTAAATGTATAGCAGGCTAGGTGCGTGTGATGCCTACGATTTGACATATAAATTAACCGGATGAGGCCACGTGTACCCCGAACCAAAGGTCACGATCTAACTTGTGACACTATAAATACTCCCCCATGTACCCCATACAAAGGCTAATACAAGAATCAATACAAGAAACCACACTTTACTCTCTCTTTCTTATTGTCTTGCAACACAATACGAATTTACGAATATTTACATACACATTTACAAACATCGATTGGTAATTATTGTACAATCGGTTAACGAACATCCCGCTAAATTTCGAACGTTCTCATCCCGCACCGTTGAGCTACTCCCACCCCCTTGATCTGTCCGTTTCAGACCATCTACGTGTCTTAGCGTGTTGGACTTTTGTTTACGTGTGTGTGGTGGGTCTGGCATCTGTTGACAACATTTTCTGGGGTCAACAAATAGTGTTTTAAAATGCAAGCATATGTACATGTGGGGAATGCATATGATAATACAGTTAACCCATTTCGTTGATCACAAATACCTAGCGACAAACTCCTACGTTCATTTCATAACGATATTTAAAAAAAAATCCTGAATAACAAGTCTAAAGGTTTTCTTATTGACGATAGTGATTCTGGGTTTGCATGTTAATCTTTAACTTTGTTTTTTGGTTTGTCATGGGCTCTTGCTTCCAAGAAATCTTATTAAGAGAATGGATTCTGTATTCTTACTGCATCTTGTCATTGAAATTAATTTCATAATTTCAAACCAATTTTGTTAATTTTTCTTCTTGTTCTAAATTTTTACTCCCTTATAGGATTTGAGGAACTTGTTCTCAATAAAGTTGTTAAACCATCGAGTTTTACGGTGTATATGCTCTCTCTCGTGTATCTAGAGACTATAATAGTCACTCGTGCCCTAATTGAGCACGTGTATCTAGAGACTATAATAGTCACCACAAAAATGAAGCATTCCACTGCTTCAACAGACTAAACTCAAGCATTATAAATGTACACAAAAAAATCCATTTCAGACGAGAAATTATATGAGATCCTAACATCACAAAACTGAAGCATTCCACAACTTCAACACTCAAGCAGTATCAATGTACAATAAAACTCATTCCACACAAGAATTCATTAACATCACATAAATGAAGCATTCCACAACTTCAACAAACTAAACTCAAGTAGTATAAATGTACAAATAAAATCCATTCCACACAAAAATTCGTATGATGTCCTAACACCACATAAATGAAGCATTCCACAACTTCAACAAGCTAAACTCAAGTAGTATAAATGTACACACAAAACCCATTCCACCACTTCAACAAGCTAAACTCAAGTAGTATAATTTGTCCAAACCCACTTTGTTCGAAATGGAGTTTACCAAGTATACTCACCGAGTCACTGATTTTTCAAAGTATCAGGTAAAGCCCAAAGCTTTTCAGAGATAATACTAGTTGCAGTATCTTTATTATAATGTGTCACCAGTGATGGGTGTGGGTGATTTCACAGTTAGCGACGGGGCATGAGAAGGAATTAGCGCCCTCAATGTCTCTCACACACGAAACAGAAAGTGAATAGCTACTAACCTGGAGAGGGGAAATACATGGAAAAGGCCTAAACAAAGAGGTCATTTTTTCCAAAATAACTTTTGACTAATTTAGATACCTAAAATACCCCTCATTTTGAATATTGCATAACAAGTTAATATAATAAAGAAATCTTACATTTTAGTCCTTAAAATTAAATATTACTTGATAGATTTATTGTTTATAGATTTATTTGATTTTTGTTCGCTCTAAGTAGCACCTACTAATTGGTATCAGAGCCATAGAGATCATGGAAATTAAAATAAGAAAAAATAGATAATTATTATAAATTAGAAGAAGGAAGAGGGAATTATATATTTTTAAAACATATTTCTAATAAATTAAAAATAATGACATTAACAATAGTTAAAGATTTACGTAAAGAAATAAAAGAACAAATATTAGAAAAATTAATAATATGATTGATAAAAGAAATATATATGTATGAAAAAATTATTAAAGAATATGAAGATGAAGAGATTAATTTATATTATAAAGAGAAGTATGAGTGCAAGTAAGAATACAGATTTGAAATTAAATAGATTACTTATAAAAATGAAAAAAATACAAGAAGAAATACGAGATATAGTGTTAATACCAAAACGAATAAGAGTCAAACAAAAGAAAAATTAATAAAATTAAAATGTGAAAGATTAAGACTTGAAAGTAAATATTTTAATATAGTAAAAGAAAAAATGGTAAATACAGATATAGCTAATAGAAGATTTGGAATAATGATAGACAAAAAAATAAGATAAAAGATGTAAATTGACTTATATGTTAGAAAAATGATCAGAAAAATTTAATATGTCAATAAGTGAATATATGGAAGAATTAAAGTTATAAATAAAAATGTTGATAAATGATGTACAAGATCTAAGAAATAAAGTAAAAGAAACAATAAATGATATAAATATATTAAAAATTGAAATTAGAGAAATAAAAGAGAATAATAAAAATAAAGAAAATAAAATAGATAAAAAAATTAATAGAAAAAGAAATTATTTGAATAGGAAAGAAACATATCGAGAAAGAAAATATAATAATAGAGACAGGAAGTATTGATGATGAATTTTAAAAAAATATATTACCTAAAATATTAGAAGAAGATGAAGGATCTAGAGAAAAAATATTAGGAAAATTAAAAATAAAAGAAAATCAAGAAAATAAAGATGAATGAGGAATTAGATTTACTTATAGAAAATTTTGATCAATTAAGTTTAAGTGATATAAGTGAATACCAAGTTTTAATGCATGTTGGAGGAGGACCTAATCCAATAGGAACTTCTAAACAAGAATTACAATATTTAGATGAAAGTTATATACCTATATATAATAAACGATATATACAATTTTATGATAAAATAAGAGATAGAGAACCACCTAAAGGAAATAAATATAGAGATAGATTAGAGTTAAATGATAATTACGATAAATCTATTAACCATGGAGGAACAAAATTAGATTTAAATTATAAAATAGATACTAAAAAAGTCTTATTAACTTGGGTAGATTCAATGATATTATTCTTTTTATATAATAAATATGACACATGAGAAAATACTGAAAGAAAAATAGATTTTTTAATAGTATCTTTTGAAGGAGATGTTAGAAATCGATGGGAAGGAATAAGTAATAATACAAAAACATTAATAAAAATAAATGTACAAATAGAAATAATAAAATCAGATAAACAAGGTATAAAAAAGTTAGTATAATATATTTCAAATGAATTTTTAGGAGAAAGTTGGATAATAAATGCTGAAAGAAAATAAATAAGAGAAAAAGATAATACTAAAATTAAACTAATAAATTTAACAATATGTGATATGTGTAAAATTAAAGAATACAGTTGTGAATTTAGAAATTATTATTATGTTCAATTTTACAGTAATGAAAATCAATAAGTATACCGAGATATTTACTATAATAAATTACCAGGTTCGTAGAGAATATATTTTAAAATAGAATTTGAAAAATATGTTAGAGACAATGTTGGAATACCTAGAACTATAGGTTTAAGAATAAAAAATTTATTTGAAAGACTTGCATATATATGTCAACAAAGACAATTATTGAAAAAAATTATGAAAATTAACTAGAATATGTTATGAAAATATGGAAAATCCTATATAGTGGGGATGTAATCCTGAAAAAAGGGTTAATAAAAGAAAATATAAAAATAAAAATTTTAAAAATTTAGAAATTTTAATAAAAAATATATAAAACCTAAAAAAATATTATAAAAGAAAAAATATCTCATTGGTCAACAAAAAAATAAAAGCCAGTGAAAATGTTTGAATTGTGGAGAAATAAGTCATATAAGCCCTGATTGTGATAAAAAAAAGTTAAAATATTACAAAAAGAATATTTAAAAATAAACGATGAATTAAGTGAAATATTAGATATTGAAGAATATTATAATCAAGAAGTTTATATAAGTGAAATAGTGGATGATGAATCAGAATCTGAATAAAAAAATAGAGGAAATAGAAAGTAATAATATAAATATATAATAATATGAAGGATATGGATTAAAAGTCATCTTTGATAACAATAAATTTAGAAAATTACAAAAATTATCTTTAGATTTAAAAATAGGGAAATGTGAAGTTTTAAATAGAATTTGGAAAAGAGAAATGATAGCAATAAATAAATATCACAAAATAAAAAAAATCATAAATGTAAAAACAACATATAGACAGTATAAATTAAAATTTTTAACAAAAAATATGGTTGAAGAACTATTAAAAAATGTTAGTAAAAAATAAAGTGAAAAAATTCAATATGTTTATTTAGCATGAATACAAATAATGTTTAAATTATTATTCAGAGAATGAATAGACTCACCCTTAACTATAATATTACATGATGGAAGAATAATAAATTTAAAATATAGCCATTTAGGAACAATAGAAGAAAATCTGGCATATCAAAAAATAATATTTACATGTTACCCAAAATATTGTGTATCATTGAAAGATATAAATTTTAATGAAATTTTAGGATTGCATTTTAAACTGCATAGAAATAATATCATGCAACAAGATGATTAAATTATGACTATAGAGTATAGAGTTTTATACACATTTGCCAATTCTAATTATGAAAACATTTATTCCAATAAATCTTATATTGAAATACATAAAGAATGTAAGGATATTAGTAAAATAATATAACCAAATAAACAAATAAGTTTAATTTAGGAAGAATATGAATTTAGTATAATAAGAAATAAACCTGAAATAACAAAATTAAATGAAAAAGAATGTTCTAATAATATAACATTTAAGGATGAAAAATTAATCAAAAGATCAAAAAGTCTTAGAATATCTAATAAAAACTAGTTAAAAATTTTAATCATATAAAAGAAGTAAAACTATATAGGAATGCTGGAAATATGAAAATAGAAAGAAAATATTATAATAGAATATAAAATATAAATGGACCAAATATATTAATAGATACAGGAGTTAGTGAATATCATATAGCTTCAATTGGAAATAAAGGATTAATAACTCATAAAACTGATCCATATAGATATGTACATTTTGATGGACAAGTACATATTACAGATTTGAAAGTCAATGTACCAATAAAAATAGCATGAATAGATCTTTTAGTACTGTGTTATATAGATAAAAGTATGGATATAAACCCCCATATACTTTTAGGAATGAGTTTTCTAAATGGATTAGAAGAGTATAGTATAAAAAAAGAAGAATTATATATAGTGCATAATGAACAAACTATATTATGTAAAAAGAACTAAATGAATAATCCGATAAAATTTTCATTAGCTGTTTATATACAAATCACTATTATAGGAACAAATATAACAACTTTTGTTTTAATAGACACGTGAAGTGATATAACAATATTTAAAAGTTTTTTGATAAAATTATGGAATAATAATAGTAATATAAAAATAACTTGAGTCACAGGAGAAAATACCCAGATAATTAATAGTGCTGATAAAGTTAGTATAATTTTTGGAAGTAAACAAGTTACAATAAATAAAATTTATAAATATGATAAATTAGAATGTGATGTATTATTAGGAAATGACTTTATACAACAATTTCAATATTATAAACAAAATAATTATATGATAATGTTACAAATATCTTGTGGACATTTATTAAAAATTTCAAGAGAATTAGAGTTTATGGAGTTCTGCCAGCCCAGCGTGGTGATAAATGGGAGAAAAAATAAATCACATTTAATTAAATAAAAAATAAAAAATATTGTATAAAAAAGTTTTTAAAATGGGAATAAAAATAAGTATAGAAAAATTATTGAATAATTAGAAAAAGTTTATGGAGAAAATTCATTGTTATTTTGGAAACCACATCACCCTAAAACCACAATATAATTGACAGAAAATGTTATAATAAGAGTCAGACCATTGATGTATACTATGGAAGATACACAAAAATTTAAAAATCAGATAAAAGAATTGTTATAACAGAAACTTATAAGAACAAGTAATGCTTATAGTAGTCCAGCCTTTATGATTATAAAACATTCTGAACAGATTAGAGGAGAAGTTAGAATGATTATAAATTATAAAGAACTAAATAAATATACTAAATTTGATGGATATTTTTTACCGGATAAAGAAGTTTATTAAAACATTGCCAAAGGAAAACAATATTATTCTAAATTCGACTGTAAATCGAGATTTTTGCAAATAAAAATGGAAAAAAATAGTATACAATATATTGCATTTAGTACACTTCAAGGAAAATATGAATGATTAGTAATGCCATTTGGATTAAAAAATGCACCATAAATATATATAAAAAAAATGGATAATATATTTAAAAAGTTTAATGAATTTCTAATTGTTTATATAGATGATATACTGATATATTCTAATAGTAAAAAAGAACATAGGAATCATTTAATCCAATTCATAAATGAATGTACAAAAAAAAATTGTACTTTCTAAAAAGAAATCTATAATAGAAAAATAAGAAATATATTTTATTGAATTATGGATAGATAAAAGATGAATAAAATTGTTGACCCATATATCTAAAAAGATATAAAGTTTTTCAGATAAATTAGAATCTAAAGAACAAATACAAAATTTTTTAGGATATTTAAATTATGCAGAATGATTTATTGAAAATCTTTCTAAGAAAAAGTATAAAATACAAGTTTTATTTAGAAAAATAAATACTAAATGATAGAAGGAAGAGCATACGGTAATAATTAAATCATTAAAAGAAGAATGTAAAAATTTACCAAAATTAAGATTACCAGATGAAAAAAATAATTTGATTGTTAATACTGATGCCTCAAATAAATATTGGGTAGCAATATTAAAAAAGATTTAAATAAGATTTGTAGATATTCAAGTGAAACTTTTAATCAAACGAAAATAAATTATACTACTAATGAGAAAGAATTACTAGTAATTATTAGAGGAATAAAAAAGTTCTCATTATTCTTACTATTGAAGAAATATACTGTTGAGACTGATAATTCTCAAGTTGCATGATTAGTCAGGAATAAACTACCATCAGAATCTCAATACAGAAGGCTCTATAGATGATAAGTTTATTTAGCATTTTATAATTTTGATATAGTTCATATTAAAAGAGTTAATAGTTTTCTTGCAAATTTTCTCAGCAAAAATATAGAATTTGCTAATGGATAAAGTCAGGGTCATGGAGTTATACTAATCTATCATATATATAAAAAAAATGACATATTTTCTCAAAGAAGAATTCGAAGACGTAAATACTGGAACAACACAAATCTCAGAGATGTTCAACTCAAATAAAAAAAATATTGTTGAATATCACTACCGAGCATCATAAAGAGTCCATAAAACTCAAAAATCAAGTTGATGCTATTGCAGCACAATTAAAAGATATACTGTCTGAGACGGATATACCAAAGAGCTCAGAAATGAGTTTTCCAAATCAATACCAAACAGTGATAGCTAGAAGCAGCAGTGGATCTAGACGTGACAATATACCAACTGATAAAAAAACATATTCCATTTCAATATCGTCAATAAAAATGTGGTAATATATGGAGATAAAAAAGATTCCAAAACTATCAACATCATAGACCAAGATGATACGATCCCTTTAGATCCAAAAGAAGAAGCGTATGCCAAAATAGTCAGAATTGCTTATGAAATAAAAATAAGTGATTCATATTTCATTTTTTCGAGAAATAATGTTTATCTCAGAATAACAATTATGGAAGGAGGAGACCTTTTATTTATAAAAATTATGACAAACTATGGATTTATGAATTTGATATATCCAAGAAAAGATTTGATTGAAATTTCAAAATTTGATGACATATTTATAAAAGAAGTATCAAGATTTACCAAGGGACGAAAAATATATTTGAAATTTTATTCAATAAGTTTTGAATATGATGGAGTTGTTTACTATCCAGTTGAACATATAATCTCAATTGGATCTATTGCAGCCAATTTCCAAATAGACGTTATAGAGAATGAAAGAAAAATTTCAACAGTGACAAAGTCGTGAATCAGACATAGAAGAGCACTTTGAATTAAAGTTATATACAATATTGTTAAAAATTTATTTGATAAAAATTTTTCATGCTTGTGCCAGTATGAAAACTGGATGCTTGTATCAAATGGAGGACATAAAAAATCAGAAATCTTGAAGAACTACATTACAAAATTCGAAATATATCAATTTTCAGGATGTTCCACCACTATAAGAGAATCATGCCGGTTAAGAGAGTGCTCCAATTGCATGGAAGACATAAAAGATAAATGATAATAATATAGAAAGATGCTCTTTGAATAAAAAGTTGAAAAAAAACATGCGGAGATAAAGAAAAAGGAAGACAATAATGGAGCTCCTTTAATCAGATGCAGCATGTGAAGATGTAGGTCTAAGGAGGACAATAATAGAAAGGCAAGTGTGCCTTTGCTGATGTAATAGATCAATAATAGAGTCTCATATATTTGTATAAATAGAGACATTGTAATAGAGAGAAATCTTCTTGAAATCTCGAATTGTAATCAATACCCACTCTTAAGCCATCTTCAGTCTGAAAAATCAGTTTTTTTGGAAATCCTTGTATACCAAATAGAAATTTTGTATAAGTTCTGACAGAAATAAAATTTCAATATTTTGATATAAATATAAGTTTCTAAATCTTTATTCTCATAGGTTCTTGAAGGATCTAATAGAAAGTTTCCTTCATATTTTAGCAAAAATAGAGTTTTTCTTTAAAAGAAGTTTAGAATTTTATTATTTAGAATTGATACAGTGAGAGCAAGGAGCTGAAATTGTAAACATTCCGTACAGGTAGGAGGCCGTTGATGGAAGCAATTTACACATTCAGAAGCTCAAAGGTCACTGGGATCTAAGAATAAAGATCCAGATCAAAACTAAGGTAAAACTATTAATTTTTTACTAAAATTAGAATGAATATTTTTAGATCTTAGAGAATCAAAGGGATTAATTGCATGATTTAATGATTATTTATATTAATGCTAGGATATACAATTGAAGGATTATATAATTTGTTAGAAAATTTTTTAGAAGAAATAAAAAAATATTATTTCACAATTAAAAAAATATGAATGCATTTTCTGAAAAATATAATATACTTATGTTCCGTTTGATTTTTATTTTTATCAAAATACATTTTTCTCTCTCTTCTTTTTAACCACATATTCTTAATTAAAATAATATTACATGTAAATTAAAAACTTTTCCTTATTTTTCATTCACATATTTCCTATCAATATAATATTTTAAAATTCATTTTTCTATAAAAATGGATGTCAAATACAAGCTTAATGAAAAATATGAACAATATATTATAGATTATCCTAATATATTTGATCGAAGAATGAATCTATATGCTAAAATTTAAAATAGAATAAATATTAAATAAAATAGTTTAAAAGATTGTGATATATATTAAGAAACAATCATTTCATTAGGAAAATTTTCAGAATAGTAAGAGGCCAAATAGAAAAATTTCCCCTCCACGTAGCTATATCTCAGCCGACTGTCTTTTCTTGGTCGGAGGTAGATGTGCCGGCGAGATTTCTCTAGTTGAACCTTGGAGGTACGGATCTTGAGAGGGGAGTACAAGATGAAGGGGAGGGTTTGATTTGGGACAGAGTGCTTTTGGCCAATTTTGGGGGTTTATTCAATTAATTTGTGAGCTGGCGAGATTTTCATGGTATTTTGGAATTGAATGGGCTGCCGGTATTTTGACTACAAGACATGTCGACATTTTGTATAAGATTCGATTGTATTGTGTACATATATCTTTTTCCCCAAAAAAATCCCCCATTGAAATGTATCGAAAAATAAATAATAATAATAATTTTGGGATTTCCGCTCATAGACCTTACTGTTGTTAAAATCTCAGATCAATTCCCTAAATCTGTTGTTGTATCGATTTCGGAACAAATTATAAAGTGAATTTTTATTGATGTTTGAGTGAGTGATGTGAAAGATTTTTGTTTTTATTTGTTTTGCTTGATTTATGAGTGGAAAGCAGATGGCGCCGGAGGTGGAGTATGAGAGTGATCCAGACGAGGCGAAGCTTTCATTGAAGATCCGGGGGAGAGAGGCTAGTGATTATGAAGAGGAAGGAGAAGAGGAAGGGGAGCGGAGAGCGAAAGCGGTGCGGCAGATCGAATCCGATGGGGGGTCAAGGTGCGGCGGCGGAGTATGAGGAAGAGTCTGAGGACGAGGAGTATGTACAAGAGGAAGAGGAAGAGGAAGAGGAAGAGTATGAGGAGAGTGGAGGCGCAGAGATTGAAGTGGTGTGGATGGAAAAGATAGAAGATAATGGAGGGGTTGAAGGAGAGTTGGAGGAGAAAAGAGGGTCGAGGAACGATGTGAGTGAGATTAATGATGATAGCCATATTGATGATGGTAACCAGGAGGAGCAGAAGAAGGAGATCCAGCCATATGCAGTGCCCATGGCGGGCGCATTTTACATGCATGATGATAGGTTTCGTGACTATGCTGGTGGACGACACAGGTATTCACATGTTATCAAAGTTATTTAAATTGATGTATATAAGATATAGTTTATTAAATTGATATTATAGGCTGTCTGATATGGTTAAGAGGCGTAAAGAGTTGTTATTGTTTGTTTAACTCAACTATAAAGAATGGTGTGTAGTAGAAGGACATCTTAACCAATCCAGCAGACTGGGACTATCGGGATTACATATGCAAAGGGCCTAAGAGGTTAACAGGTAAACAGAAACCTTAAAATAAAACAGGTAAAAGGATTAGAAGCCAAGCACAATCAGAATTGGAGAAGACGAGCTTGAAGGCACAAAATCAAAAGCAAGGCCCTTAGTCAAAAGATAAAACAACCAAATTCACATCATTGCACGCTGACAGAGATATTCAAGAACAGACAATTTACCTTTGGTTTAATCATATTCGTCTTGGGTTGTAAAACCATCGTCTGCACACTCCTATATGCTCTTTTAATCTCCATTTTGGTGCTTTTAGTATTATAACAGCCTTCTGACATTCAAGGCGAGGATGGGATGCATTTTGAACTATGGGGCAGCCCTGTCATGTGTAGTTGCCCAGAATTTGGTGGTTTCGAGCTTATTTTCTCTAGGGTTCTGATAAACAATGCCATTCTAAGGTATGATGATTATATCTATGGGAAACATTTAGGCATAAAAGCTAAAATTCAGCTGTCCTTGGTGAATCGGGTGAACTACACGCATATTTCATGTAAGTAGTGAAGTGGGATGTTCTGCTATGATGCAAACCCCCATCTTGTAAGTCGATCTTTTAAAATTCTGTCCATGTAGCTTTTTGGGATGAATGTTCTTATCTAACCATGGTAATGAACTTTTAGATCTTTTCAAGAAATAAATATCTTATTAATTTTGAATTTTGTTTGTAATTAGGTGAACTCTTGGTGGAAGAAAGTTATGGGAGTCTAAAAACAAGAGTAAATGGGGGCACGATAAGTTTGAAGAGCTGACAACACATGAATGGCATTATGAAGAGGTGAACATGCCAATCGGTTGCTATGGTTTATTACCAGATTTATACTTGTGCATATATTTTGCTGCACACTTTTACTGATCTTATTGCCTGATAATAATGTGTATTTTTCCAGCGTAGGAAGACTTCCAGGGGTGGGTCTCGTGGTCGTGGAAGAAATAGAGTTTCAGATCGTGGATATGCCCGAGAAAATAGGGCCAGAGTTTACAATAATAATAGTAACAATCAGAATAGTGATAAGAATCAGAACAGTGCAGTGAAAGGTGTCCGGGGACGAGGACCTAGAAGGTATCAGCCATCTTTCAAGAACAAAAATGATGCGCATCTCACACTAAACAAACAGTGAGTAAAATCATCTGTTCCTATGCAATTTTTTTTTTTTTTTTTTGGGAACTATGTTCTTCATATTATTTATCCATGCTATGCATTAGTTTAGATCTATAAAATCAGTTGAAAAGCCTTCACGTGTTAATACTGGGAGAACAAGTGCACCCATCCCAAGTGTAGAATCTGAGGCATTTCCTCCTAGGAAACAAATGTTTGCATCTAATTTGAGCATTGCCTCTCCTCTATTTTATCCCTCTGGTTCTTCCACAAAAGATACTGCTTTGCTGCTGAAGAGTAATGTACAAGCTGGCACAACTAATCAAAATATTCAGCCATCTATTGCTGATAAGAGTTCTACTTTAGCTCAATCCTCTGTGAGGGTGCACGGAAAGATTATAGTGGACTCCATTGGCTTGGATACGCTTTGTGTTGATGATTCGATTTCTGCAGTGGCTGAGAAGCCTATGAACGCTCTGCAAAATCTGCCATCTGGTTCACCATCATTTATTTCGACTCAACTGCAGCAGTCAAGGGGTAAAGGGAGAACAATGGCTTCCTTAGCACAAATGGCATATAAACCAGTTTCTAATAATCAGGAAAACAGGGTTCCCCCAGCAACTCTGCTACAAACTGCTCAGAAGAATCCTGGTCAAGGTCAAGGTCTATCTTCTGTGCAAGCCTCTGGTCAGCAGTATCTGCAGCATCCCACCAGTGGATCACAAGCTTCTTCTCCCCCTAAAGCAGCTGTGCCTGCAAATTCGTTTGAAACTGAAGAACTGAAATCTCTCTCAGACTCTAGTAAATCGAAGACTGCTTTGGTTGCTAAAGAGAAAGGAAGTGTTAAAGGCAGTAGAAGGGGATCCTTTCTAAATGGGGATGTTCAGGTTATGGGAGCCTCTGGGAATATGGGCAGTGGTCATGGTGATCAAAACTTCCCAGCTTTCTTGCCAGGTACAACTAGCTGTCAGAAAGGGACAGGGGAGATTTTTAAGTTAACCCAATAGAGTTCTTAGAATTTATTCATTCATTAAACTGGCTTTATTTGGATAAATTTGTATAAGAATTAACAATTTCAATTTTGGTACAATCACGATGTACTTCTTACAGAAATTGTGAAGCGTATGATACACTGATGTAATTGTAATTTCCATTAGGTTTGGATTTGTAATATGTATCTAACCTTACTCCACAATCAGATCAAACACCATATTATTATCCAGAATGGTATTCAGGGGGTTTTTGGGAATATTGCTTTGTGTACTTTCGAAGTCATTTCAACAGGGTATTTTGAGAAATATTATGGAAGTAGTGCTTTATGGTATACTTAACTCTCTGCTATTCCTTCATATTTAACTTATTGCTTTCTATGGAAATGTGACGTATTAAAAAATAATAATAATAAAGAGTTTGTTTTTAACATTGTGAAATTTGGTTCGAGCTGGGATTTCTCCGGAATATATCCGGGTTGAAATTACTATTTAGGTCCATGCTATGCTTTTGTGTTCCTTTGCTTGATTGCTAGCTTCATGTGACTCCTGTTGTTGGGTGGAATGCAGTCATGCAATTTGGAGGCCAGCATCCTGGTGGTGGTATTGGGGTTCCTGCTGTTGGCATGGCCTTCCCTGGATATGTTGCTCAACCTCATCTTGGTTTAGGAAATTCTGAAATGACTTGGTAACTATTAAATTTTCCAACACAGAAGTAGAGAACACCCCTGCACCCGTTATCTATCTACTTCTGTCGAGCCCTTCTCTTACATATTTATTCACTGATTTGGTTGTCTCAACATGCATAAACTTTTTTGTTTTATTATGATTTGATTTTTGACTCTCATGAAGCCCCCAGATTGTGTTGTATATTTTAGTATGCCAACTTATAAATTACATTCAGGTTTTTAATGATTTTCATTTTTTTTTTTTTTTTGACATTCAGGCTACCAGTTTTTGCTGGTGCTGCGGGCACACTGGGGGCAAAGTATTCTGCATATCTATCCGTAGATGGTTCATATCATACTCGCCCATCTGGACCGACGTCATCTGCAGTGTCCACTTCCAGGTGGATAGGATAGTTCTTGCTTGAATATCCATGGTCTTTTCTTCTCTGCTTGCATTACCTTTCTCTGGGGACTTCAGTCTCGAATTGGACAGTACTTATATTTACTTTACCTTCCATTAGCTGTTGTGCTGTCTGGCTTTATTCTCTTTAATGCCTGAAGCTTTGCTTTTATTTACAACTGTTTTTGGTGAATGGATTCAACATCCAAGTTTAATGGAACAAACAGTTAAACTTTGATTTTGTTTGCAGCAAAGAGACCAGTACTTCTAAAGACAGTAATGACTGTAACCCCAGACAGGGACCTGGTAAGATATAATGAATTGTAATTTCTTGCACTTTTTTCTCCTAGGTGGCTGCCCTATTCCCCACCCCCCAATTTTTTTTCTGGCAGAGGTTGCAAATGATAACTTTGGGCAGAGGCAAAAGAATCCTCGCAGGCAAGTTGACATTCCTGTTCCATGCGGAAAAGTGATATCGGGATGTGGGGTCTTCCAATGCAATATGAATTGTATTAACCTCAATATATGTACTGATTGTTCTAAAATGCTCTGTGCAGATATACGGAGATGAAATTTGACCAGTGAAGCAAGTAGATAGTTGGAACCTCTTACAGTGTCCTGATTAAGTCAAGTCTTTCCAGTCAAAAGTCTCTTCCATCTGTTGGGAGTTGTGGAGTTTCTGAGTTGTTCCTTTGTTGCTGCAAGCTGTCTGGGCCCTTTGTGTTCTCCTGTTCTTAATTTGGAGCACTTCGGGCTGCCACATATCTGGGATATTTTAGGTAATGGTTCTATCATTTGGCTTGGTTGTGAAGGTTGTGGGGTGTTGTATACTTCCTTTTCATCACATTCTCCTTAAACTCAAGTGATTTCAGATCCTTTTGTGTCTTGTGTTATTGCATCACAAGGGAAGTTATGAACATCAACTGCAAAGCCTTTGGGGAAAAGGCAATTGATCATGTTTTATCGATGGGGTCACAGAAATTTCAATTCTTGGTAGTTGTAGCTGCTATGTTTTACAAATAACTACTCTTTGTATTTCATCTCTAAAAGTTTTTTTATTTTAAAATTTGCATGGAAATGAGAGGCAACTGTTCTTATCTCATTATCATAATTACTGGAGCAGAAATATCTAAAATGTAACTTATTTTGGCGAGGGTTGAAGAGCAAGGGGAAAATTTTGAAAGTTTAAATGGTCTTCAAATTTACATAATTTTTACTGGCTTCAGTTATTCCATGATTTGTCATAAGAACAGTGCATGTTTGGTACATTATACTTAGTGTTTGTTTGGGAGTGCTTCAATTATAATTTAAGCTGCAGGTCCCACGTAATGTGTAGATAAAAAGTGGGTAATAACTTGTGGGTCCATAGAATGTTTGGATGAAAAATGGGTTTTACCAGCTTAATTATAATTTAAGCTTTGCCAAACACGCACTAATAGTATAATGTAAAAATTTTAGTTTTTGGTTATTTTTTTGTATTTTCTAGTCCCTCCTGTAAACTGGAAATGTGATAAATCTAAATGGTCTAGCTATTCCTGTATATATATATATACAGGAATAATCTCCTAAGAATTGGTGCTTAGCTTATGTTAAGCAACGGTTACATGGCACACCATTTAATTGGTGGATAATCATTTTCATATATATATATATGTGTGTGTGTATTGGTGGTTTTTGTTTTTGAGCCAAATACCCACATTTTTTAATGTGTTTGTGTATTCAGCATTCTCTTAATTCCTCTGGTTTGCTGGTCAGGTATATGTGATCAACGCCTGTTGCCTGATCTTACACTGCTTAATTAAAGCTAACTGCAGCTTGATAGGTTGCATCTCCTAGGTCTTATATGTTGTAAGAGCATTGAAAACTGGAAAATCTTTTTGCTCGTTCTCGAAACCTCAAGTCGAACAGTTGGATGACCTTTTCTTCTTCGAAATGCAGATTCTTGTGCGTTAAGTTATTTCAAGAAGCTGGCAGCAATGAAAATCAGGTTTCTATGGAGATCAATAAAATGGAGATGACAAGAATTATCGTGCAGCAACCGTCAGCTTTGTCGAATTAAGTTTTTAGTTTTTCCACCTAAATTGTAGTAGCGTTTTCTTGGGTTTTATTGGTCCGTGTTCTCGTTTGACGTTTCTAGAGATCTTGCAATGTCTGAATCTCTTCCTTTTATTGACCTATATGAGCTGGAGTAAAGATGAGCTTGCATATTTGTTTACAGAGCTCTTTTTAATGGCTGTGTATTTAGGTTAAAAATGAAACTGTTATTTTTCCAGTATTTCGATTGGTGATTGATGATGCAATTCTGTTTTTGTGAAGGAGATTTTGCGAAACATATATATTGTTACGTATAGAATTGGGGAATGACTTATGATGAATTGCTCATGTAGTCCTAACTCCGACTTGATACTTTCAGTCCTGGCTCCAATTACTACTTTGAAAGCAATGTTTTTCATCTTTACGAACTTCAAAAAGACTATTCAAGGTTCGATGTATTTTCATTTTGAGTCTAAATAATTTTTTCCTTGACATTTCGAGTGCGCGTTTGGCAAGCTTACAAGCTGTGGATCTTAAAGGATACTTTAAAATTATCGTTAAGACATAATATTCTTTAGTTCTCAAAAATAAAATAAATGAAATTTATAAACAATAAGGGATGGCAAGTATGCATATGTGGTAAAAATAAAGTTTGAAATTTGTGACAAATTATAGGCAATTTTCAATGAACCCAAACATAAATCCCAAGGACAGAGCTGCAGTGCCAAAGAAAGGGGCAACCGAGGCCCTGACCGATCCTCACGTTTGGGGGGTGGGGCCGCTTCTTCCTTCCAATTAAATATTCATGCGGGGCTCGAGGCTATCAAAGCCCATGTCAAGAATTCTTCTGACAAGAAGGCTTTTTCCAAATCCCAATCTCCCGTCCCCACAAAAGTAGAACCTTTGTACAAATCTTGTCTGCTGAACCCTAGAAGGAAATGAATTGTGTGGTCTATGTTCAGTGGCGAATCTAGAATTTCGAGTGAGCACGAGCGGAGGTTAACCGTTGACCGTAATAAAATATTAAAAATTAAATATAATAATTATTTTGAAAACAATTGACCATATATATTTTTGTTAGAAGTTGTCACAAATTTCATCAAATGATATAGTGGCAGGGTTTCTATAATTCAAAGCAAAGAACATAGGTTTGAATCCATCCAATTGCATTAAAACAACTAAAACAAAATATATATTATTCTATTCAACTTAGTATTAAAATTCATTGAGTGTCATGGTGGTTGAACTTTCAATAACCTTAATGATATGTTACAGGCACGAGTCCCCTCTCTCTGGCATTAGTTTTAGTAAAAATTGAAGAACTATAAAAATTGTGCAATAAATTTGGTAATGAAGATATTCGAACCTTGCACCTCAATTTTAAAAGTAGAAGCTCAAATCAAATGAGCTGCTAGATATGTCGAGAACAAATATGAATTATCAGATATATATAAATGTTTATATCAACTACTGTCAACAAAAAAGGGTTTCCGACAGATCTAGCTAGGGCGGCCACCGTAGCTCGTCACCACTTGGATCCGCCACTGTCTATGCTCCATATGACTCGAGACTAATTGATGTGTTGTTATATATACGACTATAAATACATAATTTCATCCAGTACACTACACCATAAAAAGGTTTAGGGAAATGTGATTTCCATGTCTGAGCGTTCCATAGTTGGAAGTGATTGTCCCGATGATTAGTGTAGGAAAAAGTAGAGTTTTGCTAAGATGATTGACATTTATTCCAAAATTTGTGTGGGCCTGCGACGTTCTTGCCATTTGTCCGTAATGGGCCAATCTTTAAATATCTGTACTAATGGACCACTTTGATCCGCATATCTTAGATCTTGTCTACAACTAGAATATCCAGCTCCAATTAATTGAAGAACTGTTCTTCATTCTTATCTTCCCTGATGTGTTGCCATTAATAGGAAACACGATATCAATATTTTTAAGGCGGGGGACCATTTTATGGGGCCCATAAATTTGTCCATTTCCCTATTTCCATTTCTATTTCACTAACAAAAATGAATTGAGGTACTGTTAACACAAAAAATCAAACGTGCAAAGCAATAGGTTGCCAAGTTGTGTAAATCAAACAGTGTAAAGCAATTGGTCGATGCGAAGCTTGTGATAGAGACTCATTGAGGCACATGTCCCTCGCCTCGGATATAGACTACAAAAGAAGATGATGTCTCATCTCAAATGATACATGTAGAAGAAGCGATGTGAAGTGGAGTGCTAAACTTACGTGACCTTCATAGTAGACAAAGGCGAAACGAACAATATTATTACAATTTTTCAATATTTTTGACAAATCTATGTGATATATCGTTCGAATTTTAATTTTTAAACATGTAACTTTTAATAGGCGCAACCACTCTCGTAGATAATGAACTTCTTAAATGCTTTGCATCAAGAATAAGCAGACCAAAAATGGTAGTCTCTTATTTCAACGATGCACATTAATGACCCACTGTTGAAAACCATTTAGAGCATAGCACGCGTTCACGTGGTATTCACTTGAATACGGGGGGCAAACACTGAAATTTTTGTCACTAATCCACAGTTTGATTTGACTTATCTCACCTCACACCAAAACCAAACCAAAGGGGACAAGGCTCCACAATATCAGTTTGTCAATAGAGTAAACAAAGGGCAATTCCCATTGTACCAATGAAAACAGTACAGGGCAGCTATAACTTAGGTGATACGTTGATAGCACCTGTATGATTGTCATTTCTTTTTTGCTAGTCAATTCCTTCGCACAAATTTTCCCTGTATACTAAGCATGCCTCGTAGACACATCATTTTAGAACTCGAGCAACGACCAGGACTAATTTTTTTTTTTTTTTTTAAAATTTAAATCTTATCTCGAGCGTGCATATTTACTTTTGGATTGAGTTCATTAAGTTCATTTCTTGATCAAATGTCTGGTACATCTACAATTAATTGATGGGGCGAGAATCATTTGACGTCGTATGTTGATTTTATAGCTAGATTGTTAAGTTTTCCTCGTTTATCTTCAAGTAGAGTTCGAGAATCATTTGCTTTTAGCCCAATTTAAGATGTTTGGCTAAGTTTAAAAATAGAAAAACTAAAATCTAAAATTGTTTTTTTTATTAAAAAAAATAAAAATAAAAAAGGAACCCCTTTAAAAACTCAAAACATATTTAACTTTGAAACATTGCTAAACATGCTCCAAGCTAGTCAATTTCAGGTAAGTTAAAAAAATATACGAGTATAAAAGTACATCCATATACAAACTTGTTGATAAAATGCTTTAGACCAACAAAGCAAGATCAATTTAATTAATTAAAAATGATAACGATCATAATACAGATATCTATCTAGCATAAATAATTTCAATTCAAGAGTAAAATATCGTAATTTTAGCCCTGTTTGGTGTATAATAAAATCAATTTTCTTAGTGGATTTTAATAAAACTTGATGAAATGAATGGTTGAAAAGTTCTAAATCCCATAAAATAAATTGTTAAAATTAATTATTAAATTTGACATGAATTCTCATTAGAGTCGATACATAAAAATATTTGTCTATCGATTATCAACTAAACACTATGAGCGAGAGATAACTCTACTACGTGTGGCATATATGAGTGTACATACATATATACACATACACGTGTGCACTTAATTATTTTGTCTATCCCAAAGCAAACATATGCTCGGTTGGAGAGAAAACATAACTCTTGCTTACTCAAGTATAAAGGGCTATCAAATTAGGTCCATGTCGATTTGTCTTTAAATTATACACTTAGCTTCTAAGTCGATTAATTTTAGAGGGATAATTTTGTTTTAAAAATATTTTACATATATAATTTTTCTTAAGGCTAGCAACATTTTTAAGCTAGACATTGATATATACCTTGATCCAAATCGACATTTTATTTAAACTACTTGAATAATTCACAATCCTTATCGAGGTACATTTCTCTTCTAAATATAAGTAAGCCAATATAGTGTTTGTTTGGATTTTATTGTAATCAACTTATAATTAAAGTCAAAGTCAAACATTTAAGGAAATGAAAATCAGCCAAAACCGTTTAATTGTTTAGCTTGCGGACTCAACCTCGACTGGGTACAAGTTGCGTAGAATATCGATTTAGTATATATTAATTTATAGTATGTCTAAATACAATTTTTAACAAAATTAAAATACATGCCATGCATGCACCCTACTCAGTTGATTCTTGAACCTCAGCTAAGTGAAACTTTTGCAAAGAGAACAACGTTTTCAATTATTGAATAACCTGGGCAAATTGTAACGTTCACAGTTAATTTATCAATAATTCACATTTTAGGGTTTTAAAGATCGTACTTCCATTAATTCGGGTGCTACACGAAACTTTACTGTCGATACTAACCATCGAAAATATTATCAACCTAAACTTTTATGAGATGATAAACGTAATATCAGGAAAACGACACGTTCTTGCGGTCATCATTTATAAAAATTACGTACGTTTCAAGATTGATATCATATCTTGAATCTTGGCAACCCATTCCTCTAGTGCAAAACAAAGAAAATCAGATCTTTTTGTGGGGATATAGAAAGAATATACATAGAATTATAACCCACGTGTATGTAAATAATTTATGAAGACAGATCAATTGTTGTATTAACTTATAAGTAGGTAGTTTCCCAACTGTCTTACAAGATGAGATTCTTGTGCCCTAATATACTGTTTGCCTGCCTTGTCTCTAAAATTAAATTATGATTTTTCGATTATATAATATATTACCATGTTGGAAGTAGTTGATTGGCGGAGAAGTGGTTGTTTATGTAGAAAAGTCTGTTCTTTTATTGTTATTGTCCGTTGGTCGAAGAAGTCAATGTAGTTATTGTCGTATGTTTTATATTACGTATTTTGTTGGCATGCACGAAGGTGAAGCAGTTAAGTTAGTTTCGCAAATGGATTTTAAATCTTTGCTCAATTTGCATTTCTTGTACAAACTTTTTGAATGTGGCGTAATTGGCCCCAAACCTTTCTATTGGCACAAATGGTCCATTTGGATTTTGGACAGAATCCATCTATATTTAAGAAATTATTAGAGAACAATCAGTACTTTCTATTAGTTACTGCAAAAGCAGTCGATATTGCGATGAAAAATACTTACAACTGAAATTATGTCAAGATATTCCTTCAATAGATCTTCAGGATCAATACCCATTATAAAATCAGCACACAAACTTATAATTATGAAACGAGATAAATAATAAAATTATAAATTTAATAATTTAAAAATTATGTGCAATAAAGATAAATGGGCTAGGACATAGAAACATAAAAGAATTGTTGAGCACTTCAAACTCGATATTATACATTTCAATTTGATGAAAAATATAGAACAAAAATTATGGTAACATTTTCGTTTGACAAAAGAACATGAATGAACTTTTTCATATTATGCCAAAGAAAATTAATTTTGTTAATATGATATTGTAAATGCATAAAACAATCGTTTCAATTAATTTCCCAAAAATTAGTAAAACGAAAACGATAGTGAACTTGTAATTAGAGCCATGAGATGTACAGAAAATGGAGAAGATAAAATTCGGATTGAGAGTCTACTTCGAAGGAGGATTTGGAGCACATTAACTTCCAATATTTAGCTATATATATGCAACCTAAACTGTGCAATTTGTAGTTTTCATCCTTCTATCCAAAGTACTCAAGTTAACCAGAATACGAATATTAGTAAAGATAATATGTAGCCTTTGCCTCGCCTTATTATATGGAATGGAAAATGATTTTCTTGATTTTTGGATGGTACAATGGAGTTGATGGTTATGCGTGGAAGTGTATAGTGGGGTGGGTAGAGTGGGGCAGGTGGAAGAAGGTGAATTATTTTATCTTTTTTATTTTTATTTCTATTTTTAGAATTTTAACCTATTTTTTGGACTTTTAGTAGAGAAAGTTATTATACAAAATTGCCTCTTGAAATAAAAATAAATAAGGGAAACTACGTTGCAAGCACAAAATTAACGATCCTTCTGGATTGATTTAGTCCAAAAAGATCATTTGTGCAAAAAATAAAAATAAAATAAAAAATAAAAATGAAAAAATGAAAAGGTTTGGAACCATTTGTCACATTTGAAAGGTTTGGACAAAAAATGTAATTTTGGCAAATGTTTGGTACCATTTTCGCCAGTTTCTAATATATTGATCATTGCAAAATTTCAACAACTATCATAATACCAAAGTTGGTCATTTCCATTTCCTACGATATTAAAAAAATTCTTTAGAATGTTTTCTAGTGATCTATATATATTCTCGTCTCAAATTTTCAGAAATGTGTTAACTTGTTATGTATCGAAATCATTGTTGACCTTGAAAATTGGACCTTTCACGTGGTCAATCAATAACTACTACACGTATTCCTCTCTGTGCACAATTAACGCACGATCAGACGCACATGGTCGAGACCAGCGGGGGTGGTGGCGGCCGTATACACTCCGACGGTCAAATTAGGTTTAGGTGGTCGGAATAGTACCCAGGGTTGTGCAAAATAATAATAAGGGGGAAGAGAAAATATATAAACTTGCTATGGAGTGTTATGTAATAAGAGTTTCATTACCTTTGTCTCTTGCCAAACCTTGGATATTTATAGGTGGGATGAACCGTTGGATGTGGGACACGTGTATACATCTGACGGTATGAGGCGTCCGCTCATAGGCGTCAATCAGCCGCGTCTATAGAGTGGGTGGGCAGCTTGTTTTTCCTAGGTTGAATTGATATAAAGTTGATAAGTCACATCAACAAGCCTCATGGAAACGTCAAATCAATTTAAAACTTAGGTGCAGAGAGGATCTTGGCACAAATCTCTTTCTGAAATTGGCGGCGGATCTCCTAATAGGGGTCCACTTGGCCTCGACTTTTGAGGCGAGGAGCTTCGGTCAGTTCATCAGGATCGCCTATACCTCGCAATGTGCTACTAGGTTGTTGACATTCGTGATATCACTTCGGAAACACTTCGGACGAGTGTATATCAGGTCGGAATGTGTGGTGGTGGGCGTTCCGAGGCGGTTCAGATAGGGCGTAACAGTGGTCCCCCCCAAGTCTAGGTATGAATATTTATATCGTGGTGGACTTGCTTTCCTGACCGGATGTATATGTCTCGGTACTGCGGACCGCGACTCGTGGGGGTTTGGGGGTTGATCTTTTGCAGTAATCGAAGCCATGATCTTAGGCAGATGCGCCAAAGTTTTGTTACTGCGTAAGGGAAAAAATAACCGATGTGAGGTCGAAGCGCTACATGAGAGGACGATTAGTAGGAAAAGAGGTTAACGCGACGATCGAGGCGATGACCCAGAGGGGACTCACGTTAGGCGCGTGTAGGCTATGCGAAGTTGAGTGAGGAACTCATCTATCACCGGTGCGCTAACCCACATGGGCCGACGCGTTAGGAGATGACTAAAACTTTGTAAAGTTTGGGAGGGAACGCAGCGTCCGAGGCGATGACCCATAGGGGGCTTCGCGTCAGGTGCGTTCGAACTTTGTAAAGTTGAGTGAGGAACTCATCTACCACCGGTGCGCTGACCTACAGGGCCGACATGTTGGGAATTGGCTAAAACTTTGTAAAGCTTGGGAGGGAACGCAGCGTTCGAGGCGATGACCCACAGGGGACTTCGTGTGAGGTGCGTCCAAACTTTGTAAAGTTGAGTGAATAGCTCGATCCGAGGCGATTCAAACGTCAAATGACT
>NC_036253.1:5928985-5933448 GCF_002742605.1 Olea europaea var. sylvestris | reverse complement strand
ATTAGTATTGAAATTTGTTTAACTTTTAATAAATTTCTCATGGATTCAGTCATGCTTTTTCCATTGTTAAATTAAACTATTTGTTGAGTTTCAATTTAAATTACTTATTGTTGAGATTATTTTAACTTTTATCAAATCCTTCATAGATCTAGCAATGTTCCTTCTATCGAATGATTGAAATAATTGTTGAATTTTAATCTTAATATCACTTTATTGGCGGATTGATTACTGCCTTATGCCTAACGTATGTGGTCGATTTTTGATCTTGTTCCAATAAAAATGTGCGAATGTGTTATAGAAAATCTAGATTCTAGAAATATAATTAGAATAAAATTGGACTTCACTGTTAAATCTTCCAATTAGAGAGTTGGGAAGAAAACCTCTAATTGAGTGAAAATACAAGAATTATTGATGTTGATTGATCCAATCCAATGGGGGAACTTCGACGCTTCACTAATTCGCATATTGATAATTAATTTTTATTCCAAGTGACAAATCATTCCCACATGTAATTACGAAAACCCTAGTTTGTTTGATCTTTTGAGAAATTTTCCATCTCCCTGTGGATACGACACCCCAAAACTGTACTACAATAACCGCGTTATTCTTTGGGCGTAATCAAATTTTGGCGCCGTTGCCGGGGAGACGGTACAAGTAATCAAGGGATCGACTGAAAAAGGGTGACATCGTTCCCTTTCCTTCATTTTTATTTGATTTAATTTTTTTTAGAGTTATTTTTATTTTATTTTCACATTTTCTTTGTTTTTTTTTCCTTGTGTGTTTGATGAGCAGGGATCGAGGCAATCAGGGGAGTTCTACTGGAGCACCTTATCCAGTGTTTGAATCTTAATATAACCCTTATTTTGCTACTACATCAATTGCCACGAACACCTCAACACATAACACTATGTCTGATAGTGAACACGGCTATGCGCCTTATAGGACTTTGCATGATTATTTGCACCCCACACCTTGTGTGTTTGATGAGCAGGGATCGAGGCAATCAGGGGAGTTCTACTGGAGCACCTTATCCAGTGTTTGAATCTTAATATAACCCTTATTTTGCTACTACATCAATTGCCACGAACACCTCAACACATAACACTATGTCTGATAGTGAACACGGCTATGCGCCTTATAGGACTTTGCATGATTATTTGCACCCCACACGTACATCCACACCATCATGCATAATGTTTCCGCCCAATATGCCACGGATGGAACTAAAACCAGGAATGATTCAACTTCTTCCCACTTTTCATGGACTTGACAGTGAAAACCCTTACGTGCATATTAGGGAATTTGAGGAGGTAGTTGCAACCTTCCACAATCAACATGGTACAACGGATGCAGCCAGGTTAAAATTTTTCCCGTTTTCACTTAAAGAGAGAGCAAAAACCTGGCTATATTCGTTGAGACCACGTTCAATTGGTACATGGGCTAAAATGACGCAAGCATTTTTTAATAAATACTTTTCCCACCATAAGACTAGCGCCCTTAAGAAGCAAATCTCATCTTTTACCCAAAAGGATAGTGAGACCCTATATCAGGCCTTGGAGAGATTTAAAGAACTACAAGCCCTTTGTCCTCACCATGGTTATGAGAGTTGGCGTATAGTTAGTTATTTTTATGAGGGATTAACACCTAGGGAACGTCAATTCGTAGAGATGATGTGTAACGGTGATTTCCTGCAAAAGGATCCGGATGAGGCCATAGAGTATCTAGACGATCTTGCTGAGAAAGCTCATACTTGGACTGGACCTAGCCCTACTGATAGTACCAATAGGTCACGACCCCCAGGAAACCCCACTAGTACAGGTATCTATCAACTTAGGGAAGAAGATAGTCTTAAGGCCAAAGTGGAAGCCCTTACTAAGGAATTTGAGACCTTGCATGCTAAAGGCTCTAAACCTGCACAAACTGTTTCGCGTGTTGAATCTTTGGGACCTTGTTTTGTGTGCGGTGGAGTAGATCACCTAGCCCAAGAGTGCACCACTTTAATTGAGATGAGAGGGGTTTATGAGGAATATTGTAATGCCTTAGGCACATATAGGAAGCCCTATTCTCCTTTCTCCGAATCCTATAACCCAGGGTGGCGCAATCATCCTAATCTCAGTTGGAAATCTGAAAACCAACAAACTACCCAATCAAATAGAACTTACAGTGCACCATCATATCAACCCACATCCTCTAGGAACTCTTTAGAAGATACCTTACATGCATTCATAGAGGCACAAGGTAAGACCAATCAGAAGTTTGAGACTATGATTAACCAGGTAGTGGAGGAAAATAAGGAGATAAAAAATCATGTGTCTAAATTGACCAATGCCTTAACTGTGGGGGAACGTGGGAAATTTCCAGCACAAGCTCAACCTAATCCTAAGGGACAGCATATGGCTCAAACCTCAGATTCAGGAGAGAGTAACCTTAAAGAAGCAAATGCCATCACCACCCGATCTGGGAAGGTTATAGAACCAATTTCAAAACCTAGGGAGAACGAAAAGGAGTCTAGTGAGTCTGAAGAAAGTAGCCCTAGTGATGAGGCAGTAGGAAATCCATCGAGGGTACCTTTTCCACAAGCCCTTAAGCTTAGCCCAAAATCAGTCAATCATCACAATGAGATCCTCGAACACCTTAGGCAAGTAAAAATCAATCTTCCACTCTTGCATGTAATTTCACAAGTTCCTACATATGCGAAAGTCCTTAAGGACTTGTGCACTGTGAAGAGGAAACACATTGTCCAGAAGACTGCCTTCTTGACCGAACAAGTGAGTGTTGTGATTGAACAAAGGATCCCACCGAAATATAAGGACCCTGCCTGTCCAACTGTTTTCTGTGTCATCGGGAACCATGAGTTTGCACAAGCTCTCCTTGATCTGGGAGCCAGTGTTAATCTCATGCCCCATTCCATATACTTACTATTAGGTCTTGGTGAAATTAAACCCACTTCTGTGGTTCTACAACTAGCTGATAGATCCACTATAAGACCTAGGGGAGTAGTTGAAGATGTGTTGGTTCAAATTGATAAATTCTACTACCCCGTTGATTTCTTAGTCTTGGATGTGAAGGTTGATGTTAATGTTGATTCTAAAATTCCTATTATTCTTGGTAGACCTTTCCTCGCCATAGCTAACGCCCTTATAAATTGCAGGAATGGTCTAATGAAATTGTCTTTTGGGAATATGACTCTAGAAGTCAACATTTTTCACATTGCTAAGCAACCAATGGAAAGTGATGAGTGCCACCACACACATATGATTGAGGCACTCACTCAGGAGGAGGCACTTGAGACTACAAATTCTGACCCCTTAAATCTTTTTTTCTTGAATTCTGCAAATCAGCAAGTGTTAATGATGAAGAATATGCTAACCTTTGTGCTATTTTTGCAAAATTTCAGGACTATGGGATATCACCATGGCAACCCAAATTTGAAGAATTGTCAGAAAGGACGGACGGCCAGCAACCATCAAGCATTGAGAGCCCCAAACCAGATTTGAAACCGCTACCCCCAAGATTGAAACATGAATTCCTTGGACTAGGTGATACTTTTCCTGTAATTATTTCTTCAGAATTGGATGCATTACAATGTGAGCAACTTTTAAACATTTTGAATGAACACAAATCTGCATTAGGTTGGACCATAGCTGATATTAAGGGTATTAGTCCTCTAATTTGCTCACATAGGATTCATTTAGAAGAAGGAGCCACCCCTAAAAGAGACCCACAGCGTAGGCTAAACCCGACAATGAAAGAAGTTGTGAAAAATGAAGTGCTGAAACTGTTAGATGCAAGTATCATTTATCATATTGCAGATAGTAAATGGCTTAGTCCTACACAGGTAGTCCCTAAAAAGTCTGGTGTCACAGTGGTAAAAAATGAAGTAGGTGAAATGGTCCCAACAAAAACAGTGACTGGATGGCGCATGTGCATTGATTATAGGAAGTTGAATGCTGCCACCCATAAGGACCACTTTCCCCTCCCATTTTTAGACCAAATCCTGGAGCGTGTGGCTGGCCATCCTTTTTACTGTTTTCTGGATGGCTACTCTGGTTATTATCAAATTGAAATAGCCTTAGAAGACCAAGAGAAGACCACATTTACTTGCCCATTTGGTTCTTATGCATTTCGTAGGATGCCATTTGGACTTTGTAACGCCCCTGCCACATTTCAAAGATGCATGATAAGCATATTTACTGACATGATAGAGGAGTGCATGGAAGTTTTCATGGATGACTTGACAGTGTTTGGAGTCTCGTTTGATGCATGCCTATTTAACTTGAAGAGAGTCTTGACCCGGTGTGTGGAAAAAGGATTAGTTTTGAATTGGGAGAAATGTCATTTTATGGTACCTTCAGGAATTGTCTTAGGACATGTAATTTCTTCTAAAGGAATAGAGGTCGACAAATCAAAAATTGAACTGATCTCCAAATTGCCTACACCTAAAACCGTCAAAGACATAAGAT
>NC_036253.1:5925473-5928825 GCF_002742605.1 Olea europaea var. sylvestris | reverse complement strand
GTGGTCTTTGCACTCGACAAGTTTAGATCCTATTTAATAGGTTCTCCCATTACAATTTTCACAGATCATGCAGCCCTTAAGTACCTTCTTGCAAAGAAGGATACTAAGGCGCGATTAATACGGTGGATATTGCTTTTGCAGGAATTTGACATCACCATCAAGGACAAGAAAGGAGTGGAGAATGTCGTAGCAGACTACTTATCAAGGCTAACCTTTGAAGACACTACAAATATCTTGCTAATAAGAGATGAATTCCCGGATGAAAATTTATTTTCTCTTTCTTCTTTACCATGGTTTGCTCACATTGTGAACTACTTGGCTGCAGGTGAAATCCTAAAGGAGTGGAGTACAAAGGATAAGAGGAAGTTTTTGGTTCAGGTACGTAATTTTTATTGGGATGACCCATGTTTGTTTAAGTACTGCCCCGACCAAATATTAAGACGTTGTGTCCCCAATGAAGAAATACCTAGCATACTTAGTTTCTGTCATACTCAAGCATGTGGTGGCCACTTCTCTATAAAAAAGACTGCTGCAAAAATTCTACAATGTGGTTTTTATTGGCCTACCTTGTTCAAAGACACTAATACCTATTGTAGAACCTGTGAAAGATGTCAAAAATTAGGTGCCGTGTCTCGACGTAATATGATGCCTTTAAACCCCATTTTAGTGATAGAAGTGTTTGATTGTTGGGGGATTGACTTTATGGGCCCCTTTCCACCTTCTTTTGGTTATCTATACATTATTGTGGCGGTGGATTATGTGTCTAAATGGGTAGAGGCGATTGCTTGTAGAGCTAATGACAATAAAACGGTTATTAAATTCCTCAAAGAAAATGTCTTGTCCAGGTTTGGTACACCACGTGTCATTATTAGTGACAGAGGCACACACTTTTGCAACCGTTCATTCGAAGCACTAATGAAAAAATATGGAGTTATTCATAAAATCTCTACTGCTTACCACCCCCAAACTAGTGGACAGGTAGAATTGGCTAATAGGGAAATTAAACAAATTTTGGAAAAAATGGTGAATCCTAATCGTAAAGATTGGTCTTTAAGATTAAGTGATGCACTTTGGGCTTACCGTACTGCTTTTAAGACTTCCCTAAGCATGTCACCGTATAGACTTATTTTTGGAAAGCCTTGCCATTTACCTGTGGAGCTTGAACACTGAGCATATTGGGCTATTAAACATTTTAATTTCGACCTAGAGGAGGGAGGTAAGCTTAGGAAATTTCAGTTGGCTGAGTTAGAGGAGTTGAGAAATTAGGCCTATGAGAGTTCTAGAATCTATAAGGAAAAAAATGAAAGCTTTTCATGATAAAAATATTTTGAGAAAAACTTTTGAACCAAATCAAAAAGTATACCTGTATGATTCTAGACTCCACAAGCATCCTGGAAAACTTCGTTCTAGGTGGACTGGTCCCTTTGTGGTACTACAAGTCTTTGAAAATGGAGCAGTTGAAATTGAGGATCCTAATGATGGTAGAGTGGTCAAAGTGAATGGACAGCGTCTCAAAATAGCTTTTGGGCAATCGGTGCCTGCAGTGGAAGATATTTCCCTTGCAGACCCTGTTTACCACCCTTAGCTTCACTCAGGTTCATCCTTCACTTTATTTTTCTGTATATTAGTTTTAGATTTTTCTTTTTAGTATGATTTACATTCATTTTTTTTATTGGTTTATTTTTTACTCCTTGCATTATCCATCCATTGAGTTCTTTCAGGCTTCTCATCCTTCGAACTTAAGTTAATTCACTGCAGCACTCAGGTGATACCTTTCCCCTTCTTTATTTTTGGAGACATGTTTATGCATTAAGGACAATGTAACTTTTAGTTGGGGGGAGGATACATTTTGTTTGTGAATTGCATTGCATGATAAATTGTGTGATCATGGAATTGTGAAAAAGTTTACATTTTTGCCTGGACTTCTGAGTTGCTGCATGTCTATGCCTATGTGCTTGAGTGACAAAATATGCCACTAGGAGTTGGTTGTGTTTATGAGAATCTGAATATCAGGACACTTGCTATATTTCACTTTGTGCACACAAGCCTTGTGGTAAGATAGTGGTTTAACACATGTAGCTAGAGGAATCTCCTGCTAGAGCCTTCTTTAGAGAGAATTAGTGAGGATTGAGAGTTATCACATATTAAAAATGTAATAAGTGTTCATTGATTGTGTGAATTGGAAACTTCTTCTGAGAATGACATTACACGGTATGTGGTAAGACGGTGGTTTGTACTTGAGAAATGATAATAGTCAATTTAGGATTGAATTTGAGCCTTCAGACTAGTTCTTTTCCATAATTATAATCCCCTAGTAGCCACTTTGAGCCAATACACATACATAACCATTTCTTTTCATGTATCTAAGTTATCCATACCTCCTTACACTGGATTAAAGTCTATAAATAGTCATTTTTCCACCTTTATGCTTCCAAGTGTATAGTAGGTGTTAAATGTCCATTTGAGAAGAAAAGTAATGAGAAAAGTGATAAGAGATGATAAGTGCTCGGGTAATGAAAAAAAAAATTGAAAGAAAAAAAAAATTGAAAAAAAAAAAGAAAAAAAAAGAGTGGATTGTTGTTGGGAATTGAAAGGTTAAGGAATGCGTTGATGTGAAGGATTGCTATGTTGAATTACTTGTTGAGATGCCTAACTAGATACTTGGAAGTCCTTAAATTCTTTTCATCCTACTTTTCATATAACCCAGCTTAACCCCTTTCACACCCTTTGCATTGACTATTTTGATCTCAAGTCGGTTTGTGGTAAGAAGTTGATGGATTCTCATTTGAAAGTATGCCTATCATGTGATCAATGTCTGCTTGTTGCTAGTTATTAAAGCCTCCATGTTCTGAGTGTGCATCTTTCCCAGCTCCATAGAGAGAAATCCCGCACTAACCACTTTAATATCCGTGAGTTATGGGGCTGGACCTTTAGCTAGAGATACACTCGATGTTGCATGTGTTAGGGTTGGCGGTAAGATGGCTATGACTTGACACACACTTACATATTTAGCAAGTGTTTTTGATATCTTGATGATCATAACATTGTTAATTTCTGGTGGTGTTGAGTTTGAAAAGAGAATGAACTACTATTGAATTAGAACTTAACAATTTCACTTGTAACATGGACCAATCACTCATTTGCTTTACTTTGCATTAAATTGCTAGGGACTAGCAATAAGCAAGTTGGGGGGTGTGATAAGAGTGTAAAATACCATATTTTCCCCTCTTAACTATTGCATTCATGTGATTATATTATGCCAAAATGCACTCATTACTCTTATATTTTGGTTTAGGTTGCATTTTGATGAAAAAGATGAAATTCGGAAGAAACAAGTGAAAAATGACCAAAG
>NC_036253.1:5905848-5925163 GCF_002742605.1 Olea europaea var. sylvestris | reverse complement strand
GCAATGACAATAACCATGCGGTCGCATAGTGTTTTTTTGGTGGCCGAATCTCAGTTTTCTTATACGATTGAATCTCTTATGGTAACCTAATTTTCACGGGATATAAATGCCCAAAACCACCCAGAACGAAGGGAGACGCCCCTAGACCTATTTTTTTCATCTTGGTGCTCAAGAAACTCCATGGAAAACTAAGGAACTCGGTGAAGCAACGAAGGAACTCATTGGATTTGGAGATTTCACGTCATAATTTCATGTAATTCGAACTCTCTTTGCTTAATAATTTCTAGATTTGGATTTTCTCGTTATGAATTAGTATTGAAATTTGTTTAACTTTTAATAAATTTCTCATGGATTCAGTCATGCTTTTTCCATTGTTAAATTAAACTATTTGTTGAGTTTCAATTTAAATTACTTATTGTTGAGATTATTTTAACTTTTATCAAATCCTTCATAGATCTAGCCATGCTCTTTCTATCGAATGATTGAAATAATTGTTGAATTTTAATCTTAATATCACTTTATTGGCGGATTGATTACTGCCTTATGCCTAACGTATATGGTCGATTTTTGATCTTGTTCCAATAAAAATGTGCGAATGTGTTATAGAAAATCTAGATTCTAGAAATATAATTGGAATAAAATTGGACTTCACTGTTAAATCTTCCAATTAGAGAGTTGGGAAGAAAACCTCTAATTGAGTGAAAATACAAGAATTATTGATGTTGATTGATCCAATCCAATGGGGGAACTTCGACGCTTCACTAATTCGCATATTGATAATTAATTTTTATTCCAAGTGACAAATCATTCCCACATGTAATTACGAAAACCCTAGTTTGTTTGATCTTTTGAGAAATTTTCCATCTCCCTGTGGATACGACACCCCAAAGCTGTACTACAATAACCGCGTTATTTTTTGGGCGTAATCAGAACTCCTGAAACTAAATGGTGGGCTCCTGGATGTTGTGGAAAGAGGCGTCATTAGGGGTGAAGATGCCCCTCTCCGTCTTCCAGACCCTTTATATATCTAAGGTAACTGTCGGGAGGGGGAGGGATAAGACCTGGGGATGGTACTACCTTACTTCATGGGGTTTCTACACCCCATTCGTGCTCGATCTGTCGAGCTCCATCAAAGAATGGAAGAGCTCGTGGTGTTAGGCCGCAGGGCGATGAGACATGATGGAGGGGGACCCCCTGGCACCTCTTACGGTCCCGACGAAGTATTCAACACTTAGTGAGTATAGTAGTTATTTTTCTTTATATTTCTCTTAGGTTCGAATCGTGTCTAATATTTGCATTTCCTTTGTAGGTGCTCTTCCTCGGTACGAGCTGTCATCCAAGGACTTCGAAACCATCTGCATCATTTATCAGTTGCCTCAAAAGAAGAGGTCTTACCATAGGTCGATCCGAAAGAACATTCACTTCATTACCCACGACCTGATGGCATTCCAAGGTAACTGCACCGAAGTCTTTACCCTTTATTCTGAACTCTCAACACTTGTACTAATTCATAATTCGTTCTTTGCAGACAACTTTAATAAGAAAATGCCCGTGCGCCCCGACTTTAAGACCATCCAGAAGATGATGGCAGAGGCATGGGCATTGAAGGCCTCTTCCTCCTCCTACAAAAAGCAAATGGAGGATCTAGAGGCTTCAGCCTCCGACGAAGGAGGAGGTACCGGAGGCTGACTTTCGGAGGAAGGGCAAGAAGAGTGTCGCCCTTCCGAAACGCCCAACTGTGGCGAGGCTACCCCCTGCTCTGAAGCAAACCACAATCCCAATCGGGGTGGCCATTCTAGAGAAGAGGAATGCTCTATCTGAGGCTTCCACTGCCCCGGCTACAATACCACTTGCTGCTGTGCCAATTGCTCAAGTGTCGGGACAGCAGAAGAAGAAGAGGCCCCGTCCCTCTAAGGAGGTCGACTTTTTGGGCACAAATTCGGAGGAGCCGGTGAGGGAAGTGTTGGAGGCCCTTCCTCCAGAAATAGTTGTAGTGGCCGTGGTCTACAGCAAATACTGGACCGAGGAGTGGAGGGACCACATCGCCTCGTGCACAGCTGAGGACCTGGTGGCTGCAAATAGCGCTTGTGTGGCTCGGGCCCTGAGTACAAGCATCCAACTTAAGGGCCTAGTGAAGGATCTGAACTCCAAGAGGAAGGACCTCGCCAAGCGCCTCGAGGAGGTAATGCACTATGGGGATGCCGTGCGAGAGGCCCAGGCCAAGGCCACGCAGGCGGAGGAGGGAAAGAAGGAGGCTAAGACCCAGCTAACTGTCGCCAAAGTAGAAGTGGAGCGGCTGAAGAAGGAGTTATACGAGGTGGAGTGCCAAGTGGCTGCTGTGATTCGGCGACTTGATCACGGCAACGATCACCACAAGCTCTCCACCGAGGCTTTGGAGGCCTCAAATAAAGAGAAGGCGGAGTTGAGGCAGAAGGCAGAGGCTCAGTCAGAGGAGATTGCCTCTTTGAAGGAGGAATTGAAGTCTGCAGGGGAGGTAGCAGTTCAGAACTTCATCGACCACTTTGAAGACCATCCCCTGTATGACGACTTCGCCAATTTTTGGGCCTCTTGGAGTGCCCAAAACTTATTGGGTCGATTGAAAGAGGTACACCCCACTTTGGACATCTCCTCATTGGAGGCAGAGTTCAGGAAACCAACTGGAGGTCGGCCTGATAAACTTGCTGAGGAAGCTCCGGAGGCCCCGGAGGCGGCCGATACAGAAGTCCCTCCAGCAGAATAGGGCCATCTTTTGTAATGGCTTCGGCCTTCTTGTATTTCAATTCATTAAATGAAATGAAATTTTTTGTTAAGTATTTGTGCTTCTGATTTTTTACCTTTTGGATCTGTTTATACTTGTATGAATGACAAACATCAGACTAAGTGTCTCGTAACAATAATCAGTTAATAATTGAGGTTTGGACCACACAAGTTAATATAAGTTGAACCACTTAAGCGAACATGAAGCGACTCTTAATGTTAATCAGTTAATAATTGAAGATCAGATCACTTAAGTAAACATATCGAAGGACTGAGGAAACTATTTACTAACCGATGTGGCACAGAACCAAAGTTTCATTACTTGAGATAAATTACACCACACTTTACCAAGGCAATTCCCGCACTTAGTAAGCTAGGGAACTTACAACTGGGGCCATATCAGAACAATCGATTCATTAGACCATATTGAGATCGAATCGGAACAAAGGCTCATCATTGATAGTACTTCCTCAAGTGTTCGATGTTCCACTGATGACGTATTGCCTTTCCTGCCATGTCTTCAATTTCGAAAGTACCAGGTCGGGATTCCCTATGGATGCGGTAAGGGCCCTCCCAGTTCAGGCCAAACACTCCCGACCCGGTTGGCTTTGAAGATTGGAAGACCCTTCTGAGGACAAGGTCCCCTTGGCGAAGAGTTCTACTTCTGACCTTGGAGTTATAATAGCGGATCATCTTTCGATGATACTTTGCTAAGTTCACTTGGGAGGCATCCCTGATCTCCTCAAGGAGGTGCAGTTCACTTATTCGAGCCTCGTCGTTGCTGATCTCATTGAAGTGTATCCGTCGATGTGATGGGACCTCGACCTCGATCGGGCTCATGGCCTCGGCTCCATAGGTCATGGAAAATGGTGCTTCACCTGTTGTAGTTCGGCTAGAAGTTCTGATAGCCCAGAGGAGGTGGGGGAGTTCATAAACCCAAGCTCCCTTTGAGGTGTCAAGCTTACTTTTCAGGGTGTGCTTGATAGTCTTGTTCACTGCTTCAACTTGCCCATTTGCTTGGGGGTGATGAGGTGTTGAGAAATCCTTCTTTATGCCTAGTTCGTCGCATAAGTCTCGCATCTTCCTGTTGTTGAATTGCCTTCCATTGTCAGACACTAAGGAGTGGGGAATGCCGAATCTACAAATGATGTTCTTCCAGAAGAATTTGGTAATATTCACCTCGGTGATCCTGGCAAGGGGTTCTGCCTCAACCCACTTAGTGAAGTATTCAATGGCGACAATGGCGAAAGTTGCACTTCCTCTTCCTTTTGGGAGTGGACCAATGAAGTTAATGCCCCACTTGACGAATGGCCAAGCACTGGTTACTACGGAGAGGCTCTGAGCAGACTGTCTTTGTATGTTCGAGAAGCGCTGACACTTGTCACATTTTTGGATAAACTGGCAAGCATCCCCTTTCAGGGTCGGCCAAAAGTAGCCTTGACGGAGAACCTTGTGTGCCAGAGCTGTTCCTCCGGAGTGATTTCCACAGATTCCTTCATGGATTTCCCTGAGTATGTATGTGGCCTCTTCACCTCCCACGTATCGAAGAAGCAGCGAGGCGAAGCCTCTCTTGTAAAGAGTATCTTCTTACAGTACGAAGTGTGCAGCCCTTCTTCTTAACTTCCTCACCTCACTTCTAGAAGCAGGCAGTTTTTTATCCTTCAGGTAGGCGATGATAGGCTGCATCCACAATGGGGTGCCTTCTATCTATAGTATCTCTCCACCTCCAGAGGTGGAGGGCTTTGATAAGTACTCAATAGGGACGACCTTTAGCAGCTCTGAATCCTTGCTGCTGGCCAATTTTGAAAGGGCATCTGCATTTACGTTCTCTAGACGGGAGACTTGAGTCAGTTCGAACCTTTCAAAATGAGGAACTACGTCCAGAACCAACTTCAAGTACGCAATCATGCTACCATCTTTGGCTGCAAAGTTTCCATTGACCTAGTTCACTATTAGTTGAGAGTCACTGCTCGCCAGGAGCCTTCTGACCCGCATCTCCTTAGCAAGTCTAAGACCTGCCAGAAGGGCCTCGTATTCAACAGCGTTTTTCGAGGCTTTGAAACCGAACCTTACTGCACAATTTAGCTCATGGCCTTTCGAGCTTTCCAATACGATCCCTGTCCCCTGAGCCTGTCTCTCCTGAGGACCCATCTACGAATAGTTTCCATGTGGGGGGCTCAGTTGGTTCCATTATCGCTTTCATTTCTGGGGCTTTGGTAAACTCAACCATAAAATCAGCAAGGGCCTAACCCTTGATGGCGTGGTCAGAACGTTAGATCGAACTCACCGAGCTCGATTGCCCATTTTAGCAGGCGTCCTGATGCGTCTATTTTCTGCATCACCTGTTTCAGCGGGAAGTTGGTGAGAACTAGAATTGAGTGGGCCTGGAAGTACGGCCTCAATTTTCTTGAGGCTGTGATAAGGGCAAGCGCCAGTTTCTCCATGTCTGGGTAGCGTGTTTCAACTGGGAGGAGTGCTTTGCTGACGTAATACACTGACAACTGGCGCTCACTTTCTTCCCTGACTAGGACGGCGTTGACCGCCACGTCCAAAATCGCTAAGTACAGCAGTAGTGACTCATCCGGTTGAGATTTCGACAAGAGGGGCGCCTCTCCGAGGAGCTTTTTCAGCGCCTGGAAGGTTTCCTCACACTCCGAAGTCCATTGGAATTTCTTTCCTTGTTTCAGCACATTGAAGAAAGGTAAGCTTTTATATGTCGCTCTGGAGATGAAGCGACTGAGTGCAGCTATCCGACCATTGAGGCTTTAGACCTCCTTTGGTTTCTGAGGTGACCTCATCTCTAGCAAGGCCATTATTTTCACTGGATTTGCTTCAATTCCTCTTTGATTGACAGTATACCCCAAGAACTGACCCGATGCCACTCCGAAGGTGCACTTGAGGGGATTCAATTTCATATTATACTTTCTAAGTATCTGAAAAGTTTGGTCGAGGTGACTTACGTGTTCGGTTGCCTGGAGGCTTTTGACTAGCATGTCGTCCACGTAGACCTACATGATTTTACCAATGAGTTCGGCAAACATCATGTTGACCAATCTCTGATATGTGGCTCCGACATTCTTCAATCCGAAGGGTGTGACTTTGTAGCAATACAGACCTCTGTCTGTAATGAACGATGTAGCTTCCTCATCAGGTCGGAATATGGGTATCTGGTTATACCCTGAATATACATCCATGAAGCTCAGTAGTTCATGTCCAGCAGTAGAATCCACAAGTTGATCTATTCTTGGAAGTGGGAAGCTGTCTTTGGGGCACACCTTATTTAAGTTCGTGAAGTCTACGCATACCCTTCACTTTCCGCTGGGCTTTTTCACCAGGACTGGGTTGAATATCCACTTTAGGTAGATGACCTCTCTTATGAAACCATTGCGGCTAAGTTTGTTCACTTCGTCTTTCAGTGCCTCGTACTTTTCCAGATTGAGGGCACGTTTCTTCTGTCTATGGGGCGCATAGGAGGGGTTGATGTTAAGGTGATGACAACTGATCCTAGGATCTATTCGCACCATAGCTTCATACTTCCATGCGAAGACATCCAAGTTCCTTTTCAAGAAGCTTATTATCTCTACTTTTGCTTCAGGGGACAATGACTTTCCTATACGTAAGACCTGACTGGGGTCTTCTGGGTTGACGAGGAAAGTCTCCAATTCTTCAATTGGGGTCGCATTTGGTTCAGAGTCAATTATTCGAGGATCTAACTCATCAAGAGGGTGTCATTGTCTAGGGGCCTCTTTCATGTCGATGTATTCCTCTTGTTCAGAGGTATGCCCTTGTTCAGGGGCGTCGAGCATTTCCATATCCGTACTGACTTCAGCGGGAACCTCAGTTAGGATTACATTAATAGTTCGGGGCTTGGACTTTCGCAGCGAGTTTAAGTAGCATGCCCTGGAGCCCATTTGATCGCCTCGAACCGCAGCAATCTCATGTTCGGTTGGAAATTTCATGCACAAGTAGTGGATGGACGTGACAGCCCAAAGATCTTTCAAAGAGGGTCTGCCCAATACTCCGTGATAAGTCGATCTGTGATCTACCACCAAAAATTTCATGAAGTACTGGGCCACTAGGGATGCCGAACCCATCTCGACAAGCAGATTGATCCACCCTCGTGGAATGATGCTGTCCCCAGTGAATCGGAATAGTGGGTCGATCGTGGGGATCAACCCATGTTCAATTTGCATTTTGTCAAAAGTGGAGCCGAACAATATGTTCACAGAACTACCATTGTCAACGAGCATTCGTTTCAATCCGTTTCTAGTCACTACGGCTCTTACAACCAATGCATCACAATGGGGGTGGTGAACCCCCTTTGCGTCTTCCTGGGAGAAGGTGATTGGGGCCATCCTATCAGCTGCTTGCGACTCGTTGACAATGTAAGTGATTATTGGTGGGTCCTTTGCTTCCCTTGTGTAATTCCTTTGAGCATTCCTGGTGTTGCCACCGACGTGGGGTCCCCCAATGATGGTATTGATTTCTCTGATGACCTGGCTCCTAGAAAATTGGGCTTGGTTTCTCTGTCTAGATTGACCTCGGTCTCTTGATTCTCGTCTCCAAAGTGATTGTTCTTTGTGCCCTCTCTCCTCTCTGCTCGAGGAGGCGGATCTGCGAGGATATTTGTTCCTGTTGGAAGGGTGTGGGTTGCTTCGATCAGGGCGTCAATTGGCGTCTCGGCACTCACTAGTGTCATGCCCATAGAGTTGATGGAACGTACAAAACCTTGCCCCTTCCAAGGGTCTGTTTGACCTTTTCTTTTTCTTCTTCTTGTTATCAGCTCTTCCAGATGGTCCCGCTTCGGCAGGGGCATTCTCATATGCCGACACCGGTACTGCATTCAATGTGGCGGAAGCCAGGGCCTGTCTGGACGTGGGAGCTATTGTATGACCTGCTTGGGTCCATTGCTGAGTAACAAGGTGTGCTACGGGTTCTTGACCTACTTGCCTCTAGGGCGGAGGGAGTCCTTGTGCAGCTCACAATTTTCACTCTCATCATTTCCACCAGTTCGTCATATGTGGAGGGATTTTTGCTGCGCACGTCCCTCCAGAACAAAGTGTTCATGTTGAGCCCATCTTTTAGGGCCGAAAGGGCTTCTCTGTTAGTGACCTGTTCGCAGTAGGTGATTTCGTCTGTAAACCTGGCGAGATAGCTTTTCAGCGTCTCCCCAGGGGCCTGCCTCATATCTTGCAAGCGTTGCACTGGTGTCTCTCCTTCTCTGCGTGAGAGGTATTGGTTCAAAAATGCTTTCTTCAAATTTGGCCAACTTCTAATGCTTAGGGGAGGAAGCCTGCTATACCACACTTCGGCGGCTCCGCCTAGTGTTAAATGGAAGGCTCTGCATTTCAAAGCGGGCGAGGCTCCCCTTAGGCTCATCTGTGTCATATACTTGGTGAGGTGTTTCTCCGGGTCCCCCTTTCCTTCATACTCGGAGATCTTATGGGGCATGAAATTGGCTGGCATTGGGAAGTTTCGGATCTCCATTGAGAAATGGAGGTTATCATCATCATCGTCAATCTCATAAGATCGACAAGGCCCATCTGACATTTCATCATCTTGAATGTTCTGGGGACGTGGAGGTGCTTCTCCTCGACTTCCCCAATCGACTAGGTTCCTCTTGTCCCTCCTATTTCTAGGAGGAGGAGGAGCATGCTCTTGTTCTTGATCTGGACGAACTGATCTTCTTATCGGACGGACCCTATTGCTAGGATCTTCCCCTATCCGGTCGAAGATGCTTGCCGGCCTTTGTTCCCCGTATTCTTGAGGAAAATTGTCCCCCAAGTGTGATTCTAATGGCTGGCTCCCTTGCACATAAGATGTGGTTTCGGCGTTCATCTCTCTTTCGAGGGGGCATTCTGTGTGCCGGCTCATGTGGCCTCGGGAGTGAGATACAAGGGCTTCCTACACCGGATAAGATCCTTGGGGCATTTGATAGCCCTAATGACCCTGGGCTTGCATGAGGAGTTCATGCATTGCCATATTCTGAGCTACGATGTCTCTCATACCCGCAGCTATTTGAGCCATTCCTTCAATGAGTATGGCTTTTCTTCCACCTCGGCGACACTGGTGATGTGGTCTCTGATGAGTAACATTGTTATGGAGTACCTCTTCTTCAGAGGCCTCTCTCATGGGGTTGTCGTTCTCATGGTTATAGCTCATCCTATCTCCTTTTTCAAGGGTGGTGAGAACTTGGATTGTAACTCGACTTTGTTCTTTTTCAAGAACGTCCCATTTTCATGGTTAGTTGCTAGTCTTCCGGTAACTTCTCCGGTGGAGAATACAGAACTTTGAACGGGAAGTGTGTTTCTCACAGACAGCACCAATCTGTTGACCTCGAAAATTGGACCTTCCACGTGGCCAACCGATAGCTACTCCACATATTCCTCCCTGCGCACAATCAACACATGGTCGACGCACACGACCGGGACCAGCGGGGGTGGCAGTGGCCGTATACACTCCGATGGTCAAGTCAGGTTTAGGTGGTCGGAACAGTATCCAGGGGTTGTGCAAAATAATAATAAAGGGGAGGAGAAAATATATAAACTTGCTATGAAGTGTTATGTAGTAAGAGTTTCATTACATTTGCCTCTTGCCAAACCTTGGGTATTTATAGGTGGGATGAACCGTTGGATGTGAGACACGTGTATACATTTGACGGTATGAGGCGTCCGCTCATAGGCGTTAATCAGCCGCGTCTGTAGAGTGGACGGGCAGCTTGTTTCTCCTGGGTTGAATTGACATAAAGTTGATAAGTCACATTAACTAGTCTCATGGAGACGTCAAATTAATTTAAACCTTAAGTGTAGAAAGGATCTTAGCACAAATCTCTTTCTGAAATTGGCGACGGATCTCTTGACAGGGGTCCACTTGGCCTCGGCCTCTGAGGCGAGGAGCTTCGGTCAGTTTAGCAGGATCGCCTATACCTCGCAGTGTACTACCAGGTTGTTGATATTGGTGATATCACTTCGGAAACATTTCGGACGGGTGTATATCAGATCAGAATGTGTGGTGGTGGGCGTTTCGAAGCGGTTCAGATAGGGGCGTAACAATCATTTGTTTTGTTCCCAAAAAAAAAAAAATGACGCTTAAAAATGTCTTTTTCATAACTAGCAGCCAATGAACTTAACTCAAGTCTTAAAGTAAATCGATGCCATCAATAAATTAATAATAAATTTATTTATTTTTCCATAGCACGTGTTACTAACATATGAATTATTTATTATTTATGATAATTTTGCTATTTTATAATTTTTAATGAAGCTATCTCTAATGGTAGAAAAATCGTCTTTTCTTCATAATAGCATTTTAGCTATGTTAATTTATTTAGATTAAATATGGCTTAAAAAACTGGTAAAATAGTGAATGTGATACTCCAAATTAAAAGTAAGAAAGGTTATGATATTGTTTAAATGGAAAGGGATGTTTTCGATATTGTCTCAATGAAATAGTTAGAACTGAATATCTAATATTACGAATAGACGATATCAGAGATACTCTCTGAAATTTATGACTTTATGATAATTTTGCTATTTTATAATTTTTAATGAAGCTATCTCTAATGGTAGAAAAATCGTCTTTTCTTCATAATAGCATTTTAGCTATGTTAATTTATTTAGATTAAATATGGCTTAAAAAACTGGTAAAATAGTGAATGTGATACTCCAAATTAAAAGTAAGAAAGGTTATGATATTGTTTAAATGGAAAGGGATGTTTTCGATATTGTCTCAATGAAATAGTTAGAACTGAATATCTAATATTACGAATAGACGATATCAGAGATACTCTCTGAAATTTATGACAATATCACAAACATCTCAAGTTTATAAAATCATACTAATATCTCTTATTTATAGTTTTATATATAACGTACACCCCACACCCATCACTTTTTGAGCCATACATCATCAAAAAATAAGGTTGAAAGACCTAAAATGTCATCATGAAGAAAAAGGTTAAATTCTCAACAATTTATTGCAATTTTATTTATTCCATTTAACAATAGATTAATACTTAAAAACTTTGCACATACATAATTTTGAATACGCATGTTAGTGAAAATTTAAAACTAATTTTTTTTAAGAATTTGGTAACAATGATTTTTTTTTAATTTTAAATTGATTATATATTACGTATACATAATTTTAATATTAAAAATACAAAATTTTTAATAAAAATTTATATTTATAAACTAAAACAAGAAGTTAAACATTTACTTCTACAATTCAAGTAAAATTTAGCGACAAAATATTATACATTAGTTCAATAAAACATTATACACCTTCAAAATTTATTATTAAATGATGATCATGTTATAAAATAGAATGTTGTGTTAATTTAATATATCAGATCATTACAATATATCAAAATAATTTCATAAATCCCTTCTTTAGTTTTTGTACATATAAATCACTTATTGTTAAATTATCTACATAGAAAATGATCTACTAAACACCGTTGACATGATACACCATTTGATAATTTTACTACGAATAAATCATTATTTGTTAATTTTTGTACATATAAATCACTATTTGTTAAATTAATGTTTTGATAATCGATATACAAGCTTTTTGCAAAATGATTATAGGATCATTGGTCTATTCTACTCTAATTCTATATTTCCAACCTTATATATACAATATGTTTTTCATTGGCAACTTCTTTTACCCATACCATTGTTGAAGCATTTAAAAGAGAATTTGATGTTTTTGGGTCAATAATGGTACATGATTATTGGTCTACTCTACTCCAATTCACCATTTTGAACCTTATAAAATAGGTTATTCCTTGGCAACTTCTTTTACCCAAGCACCTAAAGGAGAATTTGGTATCTTTTTCGTCATTAATGGAAGCAATTGTCCTTGATGTTGTAAAATAAGAGCATTTTACCCCCGACGGCATGGAGTTAAGCGAGACATATGAGATATTGTTGTAGGCTAAATATTATTCGAGTCTATTTTAAGAAGTTAAAAAGAATATTCTTTTCTGCCTTGAAATTCACTGCGAGCCCATGAATGATTAAAGGATCTACTCTCGTGCAGTATATTAAGCCCTTGTTTGATACCAATTAAAATCTGGATTTTAATCTAAGTTAACAGTTAATTTTAACAATGCATTTTATGGGTCCTCAACTTTTTAATCACACATTTCATCAACTTCTATCAAAATCTACTAAAAATCTATTTTAATTTTCACCAAACATGAGTTTAAAGTTAAAGTGAAACATTAATTTTAACATCATAGCTATCACACACTTATTATTCACATATTTTGATGAATCCATTACTCATCTTATTATAATCTCATTATAATAAAACCCAAACAAGTATTAAGTTTTTATATTAACTACGTTATCGCATGTATCTTTTTATTAATTTTATTTAATATAATAAATCAATTCTATTCTTACAATCAAATATCATGACGGAACGAGCTAATTCATGCATTTCTTTTTCAGTTTCCTTTAATAAGTTTTCGCTAAGAAAAAATTCCATAGGCAAATAATTGCAAAAGAACACGAAGAGAGACATAATAAGAAAATAAATGAATGTAATATTTGGAAGAACTTAAAAGAATAGTGCAAAATAAAATATGTGCAAAAAAAAAAAAAAAAATTATGAGCCCCACCTTAATCAAGCAGATCACATGCAAGGTTCCCGTTGATCATATCCAACGGTTACGATCAAACCACTAAAATCATCGCAGATCAATAGCCCTCCATTCCGCTTATTTTCAACTTTAATCTTGCTGGTCCATTCTACTTTATTAGGTAGCATATAGTTCCCCACCATTGTATCTCATGTGACCGACCGTTAATCTTGCTTGATCTGGCATTGCTCTCATCGTGTACTAACTTGTGAACATATATAAAAACCAAATTTTCTGATCAAAGTGAAAATAGAAAAGTTTTCTTCCAATCCATTCACATTCGAGTATTCCACTAGTGATCGTCACGTCTGAAAATGGCCAAATATTCAAGTTTAGGACTCGAAACCGAGCTAACATTGGCGCTTCCCGGAGGAGGAGGTGGTGGTGACCCTAGTGGTTCAATGGAAACAAAACAGAAGAAAAGGGTGTTTTTTGAATTTTCCGGTGAAGAATCAAAGGTGGTGAGCAAGAATCAAGTGGTAGGGTGGCCACCGGTATGTTCTTACCGGCGGAAGAATAGCTTTAGTGGGGAAGAGAGAACAAAAATGTACGTGAAAGTTAGCATGGATGGTGCCCCTTTTCTACGCAAGATTGATTTGAGTGCGCATGAGGGTTATTCTGGTCTTATCATGGCTCTTGAAAAACTCTTTGGCTGCTACGGCATTGGTCAGTAATTCTGTTCTTTCAATTTATATGTTTGCCAAATTACCTTAAATTTTATGAAGCTCGCCAAATTTAACGCATTTTCTATTCGTGGTAGAGAAAGAGAGATTAGGCATGAATGATATAAGTGTTTGGACATGTTTAGCAAAGCTTTTGTTTCATGAAGATGAGTTTATATATTGAGGAAGCATAAAAACTCTTCTAACCAGACGAATTATTTTAAAAAAAGTAGGTTTTTAATCCCATAAACAAAATTTTATTTTGTAAAAGTCCTACCAAATGGGCCTTTCATCTATAAAGAATGCTAGGGAATTTTGTTTGACAATTTTTCTCCATGCAAATTTTCAATAATTTTGTTTAACATCCAACAATAGCATTAGTTTTCAATAAGAAATGGCGCTAACTATATTTCTTGTACTCCCACTAAGTTGTAGTAAAGAATTTGAGTACTAGTACAAACTTAGAATTTTAGAATTTAGAACATATATGAATTTTGTTAAATTAAATGTATGTACCAATCGTTTGACGTGTCAAGTGTCTCGATACAATGTCTAATCTAACAAAGCAGATATTTAGATAGGGAAGATCGAGTTGGTCTGGATTTTGTGCCTCTAGCTAGGGTATGCAGAATGGCGCAATTGTGAGTGTTAACTGGAATTGAAATTCTATTAGGGTTGACAAATGCAAATCTAATAATAAAATGAAGAATGAAAAACCTATGCATTGGTTGGTTGTGTTGTTAACAGGTGAAGGAGACAATAATGAGTACGTTCCAATATACGAGGACAAAGATGGAGACTGGATGCTTGTTGGAGATGTCCCGTGGCAGTTAGTTCCCTTCTATCTCTATTTATCTATTTCGCCCGCTAATTAATTTGCTAATAGTAATAGTTTGATTGAGTTTACTTTTGCGTTAACGATATCAAGTATTTGTGAAATGTGTGAATCATAAGATTGTTTAGTGTTCATAAAGAGTTTATAAAGACGAACCAAATATACGATAATATGAAGGATGTAAAATGGAAACGTAAACGTATTGTAATTGGGGTGGCTTAGAGCTGTTGCCGACACACTCAGAAAATCTCCATAATGAATTTACTGACTAAGGAAGGAAAAATCCTCCAGGTCAAGCCAAACATTATAAAGTACGTAGAAAGATTTCTAGGACCAATTTTCCATGGACGACCGGATTCTCGTCCAACACAATAATCACACACCCGAAAAACTTGTATTCTAATCTTCCAGTCTTTTGTCTTTGTCTCTGTTTGAGGTCACGCTTCTGAAAATCAATTATTTTGAGAGTACATGGCTTGTCACTCTTTTTTCGACACGTGTTTTTAACTAAGTTTAAAAGTTTAGTAAAAGATTTTATTTTTTAACGGTGTATCCTTTTCCGAGAGTATGGAAGGTGCACAAAAAAAAAAAAATAAATAAATAAATAAATAAAAATAAAAATAAAAATTTGAGAGACTTCCAACCTACTCAACAGACAGTTTAGGTGGCACCAAGGTCTAATTAAGGTAAGGTCTTGTCGTGGTTGCTCCACTCTGTTGCAGTTTCATGAACTGAAGTCTTTCCTTAGCGAAGCGAATGGACTATGTGTCGTGGCTCAATTTCGAGATGGAGAGTAAAAAGAGATCAGAAGAATGATTCATTTGGACCGACAAGTTTTTTCAATTAGAAAAATTTGCTTAGTTCATTAGCATTTATTTCAGGCTCATATAATCATTAGCTTATTGTCTTTTAACTTGGAAAAGTTAATAAGCTCCTCTTTTACTATGTCCCCTTGTCTCTGTGTGAGACGACGTGAGGGTTAAAAAACAAAAAATAAAAATAAAAAGAGAAGAATTTGATTTCTCTCACCTTTGGCTTGGCTGGCCTGGTGGTTGAACGCACCTATCGTGCATCACCCAGAGAGGGGAACTATCCAAAGTACATTTGTTGGTGCACTTCAAAACTATTTATATGAAAAAGTAATTATCTTGTATGGAACTTTTATACACGAAATGGTATGTCAAAACAAAACATTACTCAATAGAATATTTAAGGACGAAAGTATGTAATAAATTTCTCGAATGTCTCATTTAAAAGTAGAACGTAGCAAACATGTCTTACAATCTAACATGGTACAATTTGCAGGATGTTTAGCGGATCATGCAAAAGGCTAAGAATCATGAAGAGGTTGGATGCTAAGGGCATAAAGCTCCATGCAAAAGACCTTCTCAAGGGCATTTCAATAGAGGCATGACCCTATAATTAATGATGGATTAGCATACTATGTACTGTTTGTTCATCACAAATTTCTATGCACAATGGGCAGTTTCTAGTCCATAATTTAGGCAATTTACCTTAAACTTGTATTAATTAATGCTCAGTAAAATATAACTGCAGACTTTGTTCCATAATAAGTTTGCTAGTTTGCCTCTATTTTGTATAAGATATTATACTTATATTGTTAAATTATTTCATGTATTGTGCTTTCTAAATTCATGTTGTAAGCAGTAAAATTATGCATTTAGAGCATGTTTGGCTTTGCAATACAATATAAAATATAAATTTTCAAGTTTTTTCTTCGTTAATTCAACAAACTCTTATTTCTAATAATTATATGAAGATAATTCGCCTGAACCCCAAATGGTCAGAGTAGAGCTCGTCATCATTAATTTTATTTCTAAATATAAACTTTGTCCTCTTAGACTAATATTACATATAGCAAATGTTTTTTCATTTAATTTTTTCCATTCACATCATTTTAAATAATCACTTATGTACCATTTTTATGTACAAGTAGTAAAATCTATAAAAAGAAGTTAAAATCTTATTTATATGACGTACAATATAATTAATAATATTAAGTAGTAAGCATGTAATCATTATATTTAATCCTCTTTTTTTTTTTTTTACTCATATGTGTTGACCAAGTGAATATAATTGAATATTTCTTTTATTTCCTATTTAAGAAGTTGATTAATTTATATAGAGTCGTAAACCCAAATTCGACACTTTAAACTGTGGGAATAAATCTCAACACTATCTATGAGATTGATACCTTAAAAAAAAACCATCAAAAGTATCTCCCTCGAATTCCAGATGATTATTGTTTTATTTTCACTTCGAAGTGCAATCATCTTTTTTACTTACCAAGATTAATTTATAGAAAATCAACTTATCAAACCCGTCTTCTTTGCAAGTGTATTTTATTGACAGTAGTCAACGATGGAAAAATATCTTTTACACTTGAAAAAAGTATAGCTCGCAGCTTTGAAATGTAATGAAAAAGTAGCAAGCTTAATCGGATTAGGGGCTTGTTTGATAGAATTCATTTGGAAATAGTGAGTTGTTGAACAGTATTTTTTTGGAGAATGTGAGATGAAAAAGTAAGAAAATTTTATTGACTTATGTGTAAAATATTTTATTGTGTATTGTGTGATGAAGAATGATCATTTAGCAAACAATTTAAATTTTTAAAGGATGAAAAAAAAGAGAATAGGAAAATGACCTAAAAATAAATGCCAAGCCCAAAATCCTTCTTGTCGTGACGGTAACGTTTCAATATGCACGGGGGAACACCAATTATTGTTGCCCACGTGTCTGGTGAGGGAACATAATGAGAAATTATGTAATAAACCGACAAAGCAACACATTCACATGCGGATCCTGGGACCCACTGTCCGGAATTTAAGTTTCTCCGTGGACACGGACTCATGAAAGGTTGACTTTTTACCTTAAGAGCCCCGACAAGTGGCCCCCTCTTCACCTTCTGCTTTCTAGTTTCTACACATGAGCAAAAGTTTTGATTCTCTGTGAAGCACATTAATTCTCACTCTACTCACTCGTGTGTTTCTTTTATATAACAAAGGCCTGTTTGATACCTATTTTTTTAAAACATATTTTTTTCTTCTTTTTAACCATACATTTTTTTATTAAAATAATATTATATGTAAATCAAAAAAAATTCTTATTTTTCAACCACACATTTCTCATTAATTTATTATTCCAAAATACATTTTTACATAAAAAAAGGGCTCCCAAACACCCTTTAAATGTCCGTTTGATTGTAAAAATGAAATTTGAGTGGAAAGAAAACAAATTACAAGGAATTGAATTGCATAGTACTTATTTTTAAAAAAAATCAATTAAATGTGTTTAAGTGGTATAATTTTTCAATTGAAAAATGTTGAAATTTTTTATCTTTTGGTATTTGTTTGACTTTGTTTTCCATAAAATTTGTCAATTAAAGTAATATAATTTGTTACAATTGAGGATAAAATTTATTTCAATTGTCAAAAAAGAGGGCTGGAAAACAAACCAAGGTAAATGCACATGTGCAGGGAAAAGAAGGAAAACAAATTGCTTGAAAAATTATTGCTATCAAACATGACAAAATGTGGAAAATGGAAAATGTTTTCCAATTCCCACCAAACCAAGGAAAATGTACGTATGAGGAAGAAAATTATTGCTATCAAACATGACAAAAGGTGGAAAATGAAAAATGTTTTTCATGAAAAATCTACCTAATCAAACAGGCCCTTACATTTTTCTATTTACAGGCTTACGGTATGCGACAACAGCAAAAACACAACTTTGTACTCGTTCTTTTCATTTCGATTTTCGATTCATATCATATATCTATTATTAAAACATGTTCCTAAACAAATAAAATATACATTAAAAATTATTTTCTTGTAACATTAACGAGTCAATTTTGTTACATTGTCTCTCTTAAACTACCAACTTCCTCATAAAAATGGCCAACTGTCTTCATCATGGGAAAGCCATCAATATTGTCATCGAACTTGTTTAGAACTTAGAAATTGAATACTTACTTAAACGAAAACGACCCGACATTTTTAGAAATTCAACCATAAATTGAAACTAGGCTCCTGTTTGATCCCCATTTTTGGGATAAAATGTATTATGAAATAGTAATTTTTTGAAAAATGTGTGATTGAAAAATAAGGAAAAGTTTTTGAAATACAAGTATAATTGTTTTATAAAAGAACATGTGATTGAACATAAATGTTGAAAAAATGCATTCTTATAAAAATGGGACTCAAACAGGGGGCTAGGAGTAGACACGTAAAATAGCTTGTGCTCAAATAAAATCCTCATCGGCCCACCGAGCGCGGTTTAGCGGGTTGAGGCCAGAATATTCAAGACAAACATGAAGATCTACTACACCCATATTTCTCCTTCGAATAACTTATAATTGTAAAAGTAACATAATCTACAACAGTTCACAGAACTAGTCACCTTCCTGCAAAACTTACATACATTTACAGTCGCAATATACAAGAGTCGTGAAGAGAAGCAAAATGGCAAAACTTTAGAAAAAATTATTAATAGACAGACGTAAAATGTGGTGTGGCGGGTTGTGTACTATGCCACGAAGAACATGAAAAATATGAGAAACAAAATCAGCACAAAAAATATTTTGATCATCAGCCACCTATTTGATGAGACACTTTTAAGATACTTGAGAAGAGCCCCTTGAGCCCCCTCTACATTTGATAGCGTATCGTCCATGTTCTCATCGATCCTACAAGAAGATAAAATTCTCGGACTCAAAATCACCAATGGAAGAAAGAAGTAAAGAACTGAATCTTTCAATTACAAAGGCATAACAATCATTTAAAACTATAATTTTTTGGTCAATCGAAAACAATATGCTATTTGAAATTAAGCTCACATATAGTAAATATATTCTACAAGGTGGCTTAAAGTACCTTTAGAGCCCAAATATCACGTCCCAATATACTGCACCTTGTGATATTTTAACCATTTGGAAGCTCGTTCTCTTTTCTCAAGAGATTATGGAATGTTATGGTAGATTAAGTATAAGCGGACACTGACTAATCTAGCCGAAAATGGAAATGATTGGAAATATCTATTCCACACATCGTGCTGTATAAGAAATACGTTACACACATTTTACATAAGATCATAAAAGAATATCAGATATGACAGAGGACAACAAAGATACTAATCTAACAAACATTTGTATTAACATATATACATGCCATGAACAAACTCATGCAAACAAACATTTCCAATCAATTGTTCACAAGCTCTTACGGGCAGCGGTGAAGTGGTGCAACAAGATTTTTTTTTTCTGCATTAAAAATGGAATGTCACACCTTGATAAGGCGAGTAGGAAAAAATAATGTCGTTTCTATATGCAAGACACAAATACAAGTTCTTGCTGAAAAGAACAGTAACACGCTTTGGCATTACCAATTCTTT
>NC_036253.1:5886598-5903204 GCF_002742605.1 Olea europaea var. sylvestris | reverse complement strand
TTTTTTTTTTAATCCCACATTCTCGAAAAAATCACTATTTAAAACATATTTTCCCCCAAAATAGTCTCAAACGGGTGGATAATGTTGACTCTTAATACAAAAAAAATGGTGAATATTCAATTCGTAATGTTATACGAATAATGAAATTAATCTAATATACTTTCCTCGATTGATGTGATAAGCGAATCTTACTTATATTTTTATCTTGTCCAATGGGGATGGGAGATCAAGCCTATTGTAAATAAAATTGAAATATATTTACTATAAAAAAAGGTTAAGCTAAGAGTTTTAAGTTCAATTAATATTTTTTATTTCATCATATTTTTCTTTATTACTGAAATAATTGGTAAAGAAATTTAAAAAAATAAATTCATAAAGACTATTTAGTTCACAGTTTCTCCTAATCCCATAGCAACGATTAAAATGAACCCAAGGATAGAACTGTAATTTCATTCCTTCCTCCTGCCCTTGGATCCGATATAAACGTCGCCGTTCTCGTCCATTTCTTCTGCTTCTACTCCGACCAAAATTCCTTCCATAATTTGGTTATTTACGTATCTACTTCGTTTAGATCCTCTGGGTTTTTAGAAATTTAGGCATATATACAGATTCCAGAGGAGTGTATGTATATATAAACAATGGGGGCCTCGACGCTGGAGGGATTGCAAGATCACCTGAAGTTGGCTAGAGAATACGCTCTGGAAGGACTGTATGACACTTCAGTTATCTTCTTCGATGGTGCCATTGCTCAGATCAACAAGTATATGTCTCAATTTCAAAATTTCACCTTTTGCCCTTTTCTCTTCGTTTGTATGTTTCAACATTCAGTTGCATCTGTACGAATTTTAAAATTGAAGAAATGGTTTGATTTAGATTTGCATATTTTATTTGAATTCGGAGTTTCAATTTGTAAATTCTGATGCTGTTTGTCTCTTTATGTGGAAAAATGTTCTGAACTCAGATTCGAATTTGATAGGTTTTTTAACTTGCTCGTATTGAAATGCGGGGAAATTAGAGATAAGAACCATCGTCAAAATTTAGCTGATGTTTTTATATATATTTTTTTAGAGGGGATGGGGTGGTTTAGCTTGTCCTATGGTTTTATCCATTAGTCATAAAGCCAAACTATCAATTCATTAAAGTATTCTATGTATTTAAGTTAAAATTGTGGTGGTTAAGTTCCTCGTGCTGAAATCTTTTGATAAGATTTCTTACATTTCAATCTTTATATTCCCAACTTTAGGCATTTAAATACAGTTGAGGACCCTTTACTACGAACGAAGTGGATGAATGCAAAGAAAGCTATTTCAGAAGAAGCGGAGGTCGTGAAGCAATTAGATGCTGAGAAAAGGTCATTTAAGGAGGTTCCAATTGGCAGGCGGCCTAATTCACCTCCAATTTCGACGAAATCGTCCTTCGTATTTCAGCCGTTGGACGAGTATCCAGTGTCATCGAGTGCTCCAATGGATGATCCCGATGTGTGGAGACCACCTACTCGAGATCCTTCGAGTAGAAGACCAACAAGAACTGGTCAAGTTGGCATGAGGAAGTCACCACAAGATGCGACTTGGGCTCGTGGAAGTTCCACGAAAACAGGAACAGCAGGCCGCGGAGGAAGAACAGGTGGTTCTAGTAAGTCCAACACGGGAGCTCGAGCATCAACTACTGCAAAGAAAGGAACTGGCAAGTCGACATCCGGAAAAGCAGATTCTGTAGTAAGTTCTTCTGCTGGAGATGTAGTTAGTTTAATGATGTCGGTTCTATTACTTATGGGTTGGAAACAGTATGTTCTATATCCATTTCTGTTATGAGGTACAAGGTTATTCAACTAATTCTTTTGCTTTTTGTGAGTATTGAGACATTGGTGGCTAAATGGTGGAACGTCGCCCTTCCCTTATCAGTAATTGGGAAGAATAGGAAGTATTACCATTCACAAGACACAAAATCCATGAAAATGTTATCGGCAGAGCCATTAAATTGAACTAGCATTCCAACTATAAATCTAGTTAGCAATTAATGTAGAAAATATTTAAGGTGTCTTAATTAGAAATTTTGTGATATGTTAGTTCATTTTAGTCATCACTGATTTTTCTGGTACTGCATGGCTCGACTCTTCTTCTTTCCGTTTTGATATGAGACAAGATAACAAAAAAATGGGTGTTCAATTGATTCTAATGTGGTTCTTCTAGGAAGCTTGTTTATCATTCTTATCTTTTGAAGCCCAGCATAAGTGTTAGTTCAGGCCTGATACTGTTGAAATGCTTGCCCATAAATTTTATTGTAGCCTTTCCTAATCCAATATCTAAGCTTTTGCTTCTAACATCTACTCTTACAAACTTTTCCTAGAAAAGTTGGATTCAACCTAGCCTATTGACATTTTAAAATTTAAATATATTTTATAGTACAACGCAATATGATTAAAAAATTTCACTTGTCCTTTATTTTGATGAATTCCAAAATGAAATTGAAGATGGGGGTATCCAGGTTCTTGAGGGATTAGCGTAGTGATCATTTATAGTACATGGTTATTGTTTCTGTTCCAGGGTAGGAACTGTCCATGAAGATCCTTGAGAAATCTGATCGCATGGGCCTTGAGTTTTTTTAGCTGTAGTACCCTCTTACCTATGCTATTATAAAGGGTTTATAGTTGTCGAGGTCTCCAAGATTTGTCGAGTTAATTTTACTTGATTTCCTATTCAATATTCCTTTTAATGTTAAAATTTAAACAAATAAATACATAGATTCAATGCTAGAGAATCTGAGATGTTGTCAAGTTGAATGAAGATATTTATGAAGTTTCTAATTGCACATATTCAGACAGACTTGGCTGATTTATCAAATTGATTATTAAGAGGCTTCTTTGTAGAGAATTTTGAGCTGATTTCCAATCATGTGATTTAATTAAGGCTTGAATGTGGTATCCGTGTTTCAATCTTCAAAATATTTCTTTTGCAACTGAATGTCAAACATTGTTTTCAACATCTTTCGACAAACATGATTAACTTTTTGAGTAGTTTAATAATTAATTATTTATCAAAATACGGTAACTACAATTTTGTTTTTCTCTGTAAATAGATCAACTTACCTGAAGTGTTGCTCCTTTTTGTTTGTCTTCTCTGTCCTGTTTTCTTAATATCCTAAATTGGATATGTATTTTGCAAAGTTTATGCACAAATTTCCTAGCTTGTAAGGTTTCCCAAGTGACCTGCACAGTGGAGATTCATTATGCTATACGAATGTTGAAATCTTTCCAGGAGACCTTAGTTTTTCCCAGTCAAAAAGAGTGTTGAAATGTTTACTTTAGCATATATACAGAGGGAATAGTTATCTTATTTACTCTAGGATGCTGGCTTCTTATTACCCTGAATCTGGTATACGTTCTGTATTCACTACTAGTCAATAGTAATGCCATTCACGGGCTTCTTTCTCATTTTTGTTGTGATTGTCAGAATGGTGATGATGCGGAGGATGGGAAGTTGAAGAAGGTGCAATATGAAGGGCCCGATGGAGACTTGGCTGCTATGCTTGAAAGGGATGTCTTGGAAACCAGTCCTGGTGTCAGATGGGATGATGTGGCTGGGTTGAGTGAAGCAAAAAGACTTCTAGAAGAAGCTGTAGTTCTTCCACTGTGGATGCCTGAGTATTTCCAGGTATCAGATATTGGTTGAAGCTGAGTAATTTACTTCGATTTCATTTAACCCCATGTTCCACAAAGTCATCTAGATAATTTGTAGTTTTAGTGTTCTAAATATGCCATTAGTTTGTTATGATGAAATATCTGATGCATGATGATTCACATAATGTAAGCCAGAGTATATCTCAAATTTTGTTCTGATCTTTTAGTAGCTGATTTCATGTTGCATTTATTGAGAGCTTGTCACTGGAGGTACTCTGGGCAGTTCATTTTTTATTCCATAAATGTAGAGAGAGATTTCTATATTCAGACGTAAAATAGAGATTGTTTATACTTTATGTAATTTGTTTATTGTTCCCTTCATGCATGGTTTATCACATTGAATCTTCTAAATGTATTTGGTTTCAGGGAATTAGAAGACCATGGAAAGGTGTACTCATGTTTGGCCCTCCTGGTACCGGGAAGACGCTTCTAGCTAAAGCTGTTGCTACTGAGTGTGGCACAACATTTTTCAACGTTTCTTCTGCTACCCTGGCTTCAAAATGGCGTGGGGAGAGTGAACGAATGGTCCGGTGTTTGTTTGATCTTGCAAGATCTCATGCTCCTAGTACAATATTCATTGATGAGATTGATTCTCTTTGCAATGCTCGAGGGTGAGAATATAATTATTTTGTGAAGGCAATTTTTTCCTTTGCCAAGTGAGCCATATTGCCCGAGTTTATTCTCTTTCTACAGTTATTTCAGTAGTTATGTGAGGTGGGGTACACGAATGCATGCATGACATTATACATAAATCTGCTGACGTTTCAGTACCAGCCAAATTCCAATCTTTTTTATATTGCTTGCTTAAATACCTTATAGACACAATTTAACTACCTTTACATGTACTTTAGATGAAACAGGAAAGCTTATTCATGTGTGAGAATTCACGTGTTCATATGTATTTCTGTCAACCCCCTAATGTATGAAACCAATTTGTAGGGCATCAGGAGAGCACGAATCATCTAGACGGGTCAAGTCGGAGCTTCTGGTTCAGGTAGATGGTGTCAATGCTTCATCCACCAATGAAGACGGTACACGCAAGATAGTGATGGTTTTAGCTGCTACAAATTTTCCTTGGGATATAGATGAGGCATTGAGGTCTGGTCTTTGTTTCGTTCACTTTCATTGTATTTGCTTTTATTTCTTGAGGTTTTAAGTAGGGTGCTTATTTAATCTGATTCATTAAGGATTAATGCAGGAGGCGGCTGGAGAAGAGAATATACATTCCACTTCCAAATTTTGAGAGTCGCAAGGCGCTTATAAAGATCAATTTGAAAACTGTTGAGGTAACTCTTACTGTCTACATGGCACTGCAAGTTCATTTATAGGTCTGATTGGATATTCATAAAATCATGATTTGGGAATTTGCCCACTTGGACTTCGAATAATATTTATACTGCTTGGCATGGCTACAAGAAGGCTTTATTGTGATCATTGCTCATGCTCTCTACGAAAAACCAATTTGTTGATTTATAATGCTATAATTTACCAAATAATAGAAATCTAAAAATTTTTAGTTAGTTCGCAACGTTTTTGTGTTTTTATTTTTATCATATGAAGGTTTTGATAAAACAAAGCAGTATGTCAATAATTCATCCAAGCAAAATGTAAGGGTTTACCCATGCGGTTCCCTCTGGATCAGTTGGTAGGAATATGTATTTAGTGTTAAAATTCTCACTTCTTTATAGTTTTTAATCCTTAAAGTAGGATATAGTTTCTTCATTTGACAACTCTATGTCAATATTCATTTGTTTACTTGCAATATTTTACATGCTGTGAATCAGGTGGCTCCAGATGTGGATATTGATGAAGTGGCTCGTAAGACAGAGGGATACAGTGGAGACGATCTAACAAATGTTTGCCGGGATGCTTCTTTGAATGGCATGAGGCGTAAGATAGCAGGTAAGACACGTGATGAGATCAAGAACATGTCCAAGGACGAGATTTCAAATGATCCTGTTGCAATGTGCGACTTTTTAGAAGCCTTGACTAAGGTTCAACCAAGTGTTTCAGCAGCTGATATTGAAAAGCACGAGAAGTGGTCTGCTGAATTTGGTTCAGCATAGAAGGATTGATCGACTAATATTAGCAATTCACTGTCCTCTGTTTTTTCATGCCTCATTTCCTTCAGAAGCCACATTTATCGTTTTTGTTTTGATTCTGAAGTGTCTTCGGTGACCGGTAGGATGATGTAGATGATTCAATACTGGTCCCTATCTTTTTTTCACTAATTATTCGATTTGTTTAGCTACTTGAATCTGTGTTGATTATGTTTCCCTAAAGTGCATTGTGTTCTTGTGTATCAGTTACCATGTAGCCAAAGTTGTTCATTTCATATGCTGATTGGAAATTCATATTTACTGTTTACCATTTCCAACGCTGCTAGGCAATAGTTTGACATATTTTTTCTTTTAGGTTAAATCCATCAAAGGCCACGGGAACTTTATACTTTGTGCTACCATGGCCATTCAATTTGATTTTGTTTTACCAAGATCATCCAACTCTATACTTAATGTCATCATGATCACTCAATTTGATTTTATTTCATCATAACCACTCAAATTTCATACAATGTTTTACCTTTGTCACCTAATTTTATATAACGTTTCATCATGATCAATTAACTTCTTTGCACCTTTTTCACTAGTTTTGAAAGAGGTAAAACGGCAACATTACATTATATATATGTTAAAAAGACAAAAATAAAATAAAAACTTATTTAAAAAAAACATTTTTAAAATAAAATAAAATTTTGTTTTTAAAAAAAAACCTTAGAAAAATAAAATAAAAATTTATTTTTTTTAAAATAAGTTTTTAAAATTTTAAAAAAAAAAATTTACTTTTTTTTTTCAAATTTATTTATTATGTATAATGAAAAGTTACCATTTTACCCCTTTAAAAATTAGTGAAAATGATAAAAAGAAGTTGGACAGCTATGATAAAACGTTATATGAAATTGGATAATCATGGTGAAATAAACTCAAATTGGATGATCTTGATGACACTAAATATAAAATTGGGTGGTCATTAGTATATTTAACCCCTTTTTCTTTCACTTATTTTTGTGTTTAGAAATTTACATTTTACATACTTCATTTTGCATGATGGTTACCCCAAAAAAAAAAAAAAAAAAAAAAAAAAAAAAAAAAACAAAATTTAAAAATATTTATTTAAAAACACCAAAAAAAAAAAAAAAAAAAAAAAATTGATAAAAATTTAAGTTAAAATCAATAATTTATTTTAATTACACATTTAATGAGATACATCATTTTTCACGGATGCACGCCAATTTGAATTTCAGAAATTCAAATCAATGGACAAATGCATGTCACACATGCATATGTCAACTTGTCTATAAAAAATCAATATTTGTACAGCATAATTTATATTACATTATAAAGTTTTACATACCATATTAAGGTTATGTATTGCATAGGAATGTAAGATATATAAAATGTATTATCTACTTTTCCTAAACTCTAACAACAAATTAAATAATAATAATTTAAGTAAGTTAATAATATATTGAAATAATTACATTTCACTCTTCCAACATTATAAAAACAAATATAAATTCTTAGTTTCTTTATTTTAATTAACAACTTTTGTTCAATGGATAAAAATTAAAACAATGAATTAATATAATTTTTATATTATAAATATATATTTTTTATAGCTAAAATCAATTCCTTTGTCATTTGAAGTCGATGTAATTTTGTAACTTAATTATATATAGAAAGATGAATAAAATTCACTATAGTTGCAATAGTGTTCGGGACTTTTACTGTAGCTAAACAGTGATTTCACTGTAGATATCAGTCATACCCATTTTTTCTTACTCAAAAGGATGGTGAAGCCATTTTCCCACGCAAACCCAGACACAAGCTTTCTTCTTCATCATCATCATTTTCCTCTCACTTCTTCTCTCGTTTTTTTGTGATTAATCTCTTCGTAGAAAATTCTCGTGAATAGAGAGATAAATCTTGGCATACAGTTTTTCTCAGATTATGATTTTGTTTATTCAAGATTCTACGTGCAAAATTTTTGATTTCGAGTGAGTAGAGAGGTATGTCCTCGATTTTATCGGATAATTATAATTTTGTTTATTCGATTCACAATTTTGAATTTTTATGTGAATAGAGAGGTATATTCTTGGTTTAATGTAAATTAAAATTAGCTTGTTAATTTATTTATGTCTCTTGTGTATCTCATGCATTAGCAATTTTGGCAGAAATCGTGAAATATGGCTTCTTGTAGCAATCTTGGTGCGGAGCCTCCGCACAGACTGTGCGGGGACTTTTTGGGTTTTAACACTAAATAATTTTGAAAGTATGGGCTTATCTTATCTTAATCCCTAAATTTACGTGTTAGATGTTTGAGTTTTCGTCATTTCATTAATTTTGGGTGTATGAATTTTGTTTGTTGGTGATTGTTCCGATGATGCCGTGAATAGACTTTTGATATGTGCTGCAGAAAAAAGTCTTGAGTTTTAATTTTTTTTTTTTAAAGAGTCAACTAGGGAAAAAATCTGTCTTTTTATTTATTTTCAACCATTTTTTTTTGTTGGGACTCTTGATACGGGTTTATTCATACTTTATGCAGATTAAGAATGTGTGTATTTCAATTTGTATAGGTCTTTTTATATTGAATTGTTGGCCATAAGATCATCAGAAAATAGAGAGGAAAAAAAAAAGAAATATAGATTAATTTTTTAGGCTATGGTTTGGCACCTGAAGCATGAAAATGTAGGACTGAAGGAATTAGCAAGAAATCGATGAATGATTAGGTGAAGTATATAAATTTGGTGAAAATGATTGAATTGCTCCAAGTATAAGGGGTTTTGTTATTTTAGTTAATAGTTGCAAATGGTTTCTGTTAAGTTTTTAGCTATAGGTTTAAGCAGAGTATAGTAAGTTGATTGGGCAGACCATTTGAACCTCTATCTATGCCTATAGAATTCTCGTTGCTAAACTTTTTTGTAGCAATTAATTGAAAATGAGCCAGCAGCACATTATGATTATATGTTGCATGTTTTTCTCAATGTTGATGGCTATACATTTCATTTTTTAGGAAGTTATTTCCACTTTTCATCCTTTGCTAAATATTCTCATTTTTGCTGAATTTTGGTGATATTAATTCTCCTAATCACTTTGAGCATCCAAACACCTAGAACTCGTGAAGTATGGCTTCTTATAGCAATCTTAGTGTAGAGTCCATGCATAGACTGTGCGGGGACTTCCCCGCACGGAATTGATACTTATATTTCCACAATTTTAAATCTAATTTTTACTAATTACCAGAGAAAATTCATGTTAAAAAATTTAATTCAAACTTCAAAAGCATGTTAGAATTATGACAAGAAAACTAAAATATCTACATCACACTAATAAAGACATATTAAATATAATAATCGTGCAACGCACGTGGCATCGACTAGTGTGTATATATATATTATGCAATGACAATACTCGACTGAATGTTAATGGAGGGGGACGTGTGAAGTAGAGAGAGAGAGAGAGAGAGAGAGAGAGAGAGAGAAGTTTTTGATAAAATGAAATAATAGTAATTGAATTTTTGAAGAATAAAAAAAGTGAAAAAATTGATAGGTTAAGTGTTACATAAATAGAATGCACAAGGGTACTTATTTAAACTTGACGATCAATATTTCCTTTTTCAAACAAGACAAAAATCTACCATCCGAGCCTTCGATTATAAATAGAATCCATTTTATCCAAATTCCTAATTATATATAAGTTCAACATTTATTTATATTCACTTTTCTCAATTATCACAACAACCTCAAAGTATAAAAACATTTCGATAAAAGCTCATAATATGACAATTACTCAGTGTCATTACACTTTGGAAATTTGACCATACCTCTCAACTCTTTCATCAATCCAAGCTCTCATGTCTGCCAACACAAGATTTGCACTTTCATCAGGCTCTCCTTGGATCAATGAATGGTACATTCCTTCATACACCTTCAAACTCTTGTCCTCACTGCTTGCCTTTTCGTACAACATTTTCGACCCGGATGGGCAAGTCACTCCGTCCAAAGTTCCATGGACTGTCAAAAATGGCACTGTCACCTTGTGGAAATTGCTTTGTATGTACTCGCATTGCCTTGCTATCTCTCTCATTGTTCCAACTCTAGGCTTCCCGGTGTATCTTCTTGGATTACTCGCGATAATCTTCAACTTTTCGGGGTCTTTAATGGCCTTCCCTACCATCTTATTGTCCGGCATGGCTGCCCATGTATCAGCTAATCCGAATAGCAATCCATACATGAATAAATGTACCTTTGAAGACAAACCATCATTGTAGTTGTAATCGACTAAATAAGGCTTATCAATTGAAACTTCTATACCTGTGAATTCTCAGAAATTCTAAAGAAATTAGTACCTTAGACGGCTTCATTGGTTCCGGAATTACAAAGAGCGGGGCGGAGAAGATCAACCCAGTCCAAGTTCCAGGCTCCGATTGGAAGTACATCGACATGGTGGCAAGTCCACCCATGGATTCCCCAAACAGAAAAGCCGGTAAATGCTTGTACTCATCGCTAAACCTCACGCTCTTGAAGAAGCTCAAAGAGGAGGCAGCCACCTTATCCATTTCCCCTAGGTAGCAACGGATCCCTTCGGAGCGGCCGTGGCCAAGGAGGTCAGCGGCGAAGACGGCGTAGCCCCAGGTGGCATAGTGGATGCAGATCTTCTGGAAGAGCCACCCGGTATCGGAACCGTAACCGTGGGACATATACACGGTGGCCTTGATGGGCTGGGTGGTGTCAAGTGGTAGGAATGATTGAGTAAAGAGTTTGCCATTTGGGGTTTCGAAGTACGATTGTGCGTTGCGGACTCCTTGGGAAGAGTAGTATTCTTCCTCCGGCATGTCACCCCAGAAGTTCTGAGGCGGCGGCGCCATAGGCGGTGCAGCTGCTGTTTCTGATTGTGCTGGTGGCATTTTTTAGTTCTTTGGAAGGGAAGGAAATTTGGAGCTGGAGTTGACTTTATAGAGCGAGGGTTGGTGGTTTTTACCAACCCCGAAATGGTTTTTGAGTTGGTTGTTTCAAAAGGTTGTGGGGTAGGAGGGAGTAGGTGGACCGAATTTTGGTGGGGCCAAACGTGATTTAGGGATTAGATCAGATTGGACAGACGGTGGAGATCAAATATCCTGTTCCAGCTGGTGCACACATTTTTTCTATGAAAGAAATATACTTGAATTCTGTTGAAGCTAACTTGGCTTAAAAGATTTGCCTAAAGCCGGGGTGTAATTCTCCGATGAGTCGGTCTGACAAAACACGAACTTAGTTAGCCACTGTTGTCTTTTCCTCGACTGTCTTTTCACTACCATCATTTTTCGCTTCCTTGGCAATATCAACTTTCTCCATCTGGTGAGTAATTACATTGGCTCCATCCTTCAACTCTCCATTAGCAGCTGAACAGTTTAGCTCCTTGTGAGTCGAAGGGTCAGTCGCCATATTCTGATAGTCCCGTCTTCTGATCCAGAGGCATAAGATTCACTGGACCATGGTGACATTTGTTGCATCCTATGATAAAAGAACATGTGCAAGAACAGCTTAGGAAATATTCCATGAAAGAAGAATCAGTTCACAGTAGATCCAGAGTAAGACTAATATTGGTAGTATTCACGATTACAGAAACAATGAGGGTGATTATGAAACTAATGATATACACCTAAAACAGGTTAAGAGATCGATTTGTGCTGTTAGTATTAACTTCTCTAGTCAGTTAAACTAAAAGATTAGATGCAAAACGTCAAGAAATTCAATCGGAGACCGGGGATTCTCTCACAAAAGAAGCCACCCATGGCAAGGATTTGCTTCATACAAAATCTGTTCCTTAAAAGCTTGAATGGTTCAGGATGCACTAGCAAATAGATGCTGCAATTACAGTCATCTCACATCCACTGTCCGTGGAGGACAAAAAGGAAAGGGAAAAAAGGAGAGAAAGAAAGCTTAGAAAGGTCGTCGAAAAAGATCCCAGAATAGAAAAGTATGACAGAATGTTGGTGAGAAAGATAAAAGACTCGTCAACTTCTGCCCCTGTATGAAAATCAAACACACGAATCCACGTCTTCTCCTCCTGCAATGAACTTATTACCATATTTAGGTTCCAATGAAGCTGATTCCACAACACGGGGCATATCATAGCTCTTCACCAATCCAAAGCTGATAGAAGTATTGACATGTCGTTAGAGACGCAAACCAACATAAACACAAGCTATGCTTGTGCATTTCCTGCCAAAAAGGATGGCCGGCAAGGAAAGTAATATTCATCCCCGATCTTTGGAACCATCAAGTGTTTTGGTCCAAATGTGGAGCTAAATATTGGTTGAGACTTCGAAACACAGGTGGGGAGGGAGGGACGGGATTACTGATTTGCATCCCAGAACTTAATAGTTGACCCATCTGCGGTTGTTATGTAACGTCCATCTTGACTCACTTCAGCACTGGTTACTGAAGAATTGGTCTCAAGTGTTCGAACAATTGTGCCAGTTCTCACATCCTACAACCTAAGCCATCAGTTCATAGAACATTAATGGAATTGATATATTGAATGTCAATAAAAACTGAAGTTTTAAAAACACAAGTAGAAGTGACAGCTGATAGAAGTACTCAAACAGAAAGAAATAATATCTCTATATACTTATTCTAACAAAAATTCTCAAAATTCTTTAGTCCAAGAGTTCAGTTGGGGTAAAAAATAATATACAGTAAGGTGAAAGTTCTCAGAAGTGCCAAACCTGTGCGCATGAGAGAGATTTACAGGCAGCTACATGAATTACAGAAATAAATAACTTAAATTTTCAGTCCACGTACCTCAACCCACCCATATCAGGGCAGGAACTTAATATAGTTTGGTCACTGTGGAGCCAAGCAACAGTTCTAACGGACCCAGGAGACTTTTCAACTTCTGTAGGGGGTGCATCAGGTCAATTTAAATCAAATATTCGAAGACATTTTTCAACAGCTCCAGTTAGTAAAAGGTGGGTATCCTGAAAGTTAATCAAATAACATAATCCTTCACCAGTTGTCAGATAAATATAACAATAACATAAGAACCATATTGAGCAAATAATTCCAACCTACGTTGAAGCCCAAAGGTCAATAGTGGCTTGTTTATGTTGATAGCAACTATATGTGGATTAGGATTAGCATATCGACGATTTATTTAAGAAACTGAAATTTAAAAAGGAAAGGCTGTATGAACCTCGGAACCGGGCGTGGCTTGCAAACCTACCAAGATACACTAAATAAAACTTAATTTTTGCGTTGAAAGCCATTCAAACGATGTCCAGCCAATTAAAAGGTTTGCAGTCCAAATCCTTACGGAAAATGAAGAAACAGAGGAAAAAAAAAAATTGATTCAAATGTTTAAAGCCATTATTTATAGTTCAAAAGTACCTCTGAGAAGGCACATGTCCGACCTATGTGCTTGTGCTTGAATGAATGCAATTCACCCCCAGTTAACGAATCCCATAATTTCCTGAAAACAATAACATAGACCACAAATAGCATTAATACATACTGCAAAGATAGACAGGATGCCCAAAACCTAAAAATTTACAGATTTTGGGACTAGGCTCTATTTGCAGTTTGTTGACAGCTAAGAAGCACGGGCAAGGACACACGGGCACATGTTATTCAAACAAGTAGGACAAAAATACATCAATTAATATTCTTTACATTGTACATTTATATAGTATACCTTCTATTTTTATACTTTCATTTTATTAAAGAAAAATACCTTTTTTAACTTTGATTTTTGTTGGTGAAATCTTGTAAATGAGAGGAGCGTCCACTTCTATAAATTAATACTGCTAGTTAACCAAATTTGACATGAAGTTGGAAGGACTTTTATCATATTATTTTGACCTTTTTAGGCAGACATTCTTCCAAAAATTACGGAATGGAAGTCCTTTATGTGTCACATGTTCCTTGGTTGTTAAAACTATAATATAATGAACAATACAGGCCAAGTGCCAAATGGCATTTTGGATAATGCACAAAGAATGTTCCTAAAGTATCCTTGAGTGTCGAAAATATAAAAAATTATATAGAAATGGGAAACACCGCACAGCATGTCAAGCACGTGTTGGAGGATCTGGGGACGGTCTCTGTCTGACACGACATGTGTCGGTTACAGAACACACCAACTCTTTTAGGAGTTTTCATGCTTCATGGGTTGCCAACTTGCCAATCAGACATCACAAATAAGTGTCAAATAAGTGATTCAATGCCCCCCAATGGTGCAAAGGTCAGGAGTGAGGTTATTTCACGTCTTGCTGGCAGTCGTAGTATGGGAATTCGATTCCTGAGACATGGAATTGGACTCCTTGTAGACGCAGTATACATGCAACTCTTGTTCCCTGACTTGTTGGGGCACATCCCGCGATTTACTTCCCTCACAAAACTTTAAGGATGGAGCGGTGGAGGCCCTCGAGGTTGGGGTTCAACCTTTTTAAATAAGTGATTCAATGATATGTCGATTCCACATTAGAGGTCTAATTTTCATTCATGGTATATTTTAAATTCAATAAATGTAAGGACTTGACCACGTACGAAGAAAAATCTACAGATGCAGAGGCAGCACATAGAGCATGTTTATCTAGACAACAACTCCAAATTGCACCTTTATGCCCTTGAAAGTTTCCAATCCAATCTCCGGTTTCTCCATCTCTCAACATTGGTGTGGAATCTGAGTAAGCAAAGAAGATACCATAAAGAATAGTTCAAAGTGTAATAAATTGAAGTTGAGCTCATAGAAACCTTATAAATAATCCACCCTAATTGTTCACAAGAGCATATTTATGGCTATCTTAACTGTATAAATTACACAAAAATAAAATAAAATACAAGGTACAAACAGAAACAAGTTTATGGTCTTGCATTGTGACATCAGCAACACAATCGGAAAAATCTGTTTCATAAATGGCAGCACTTAACTCGAATGACGGCTGCTAAATGGCAAAGCTGTTCATTTTCAAGCCATAAATACTAGTAGCGGTATGTATAAATGACATAGATCATCACAAGTCACAACTACTGAATCCTAATGACTCATTCTGTCTGTGTAAATCATAGCTAAACTTAATTAAATAGTATACAAACAGCTAAAGCTCTCTCCATTATCAAAATTTATCCCAAACTGGCCTTTTCATTCTGCAGGGGTAAGGCGAGCCTTGTGCAGAGGCTATCAATGTAAATGTTTCCAATGTTCAAGAGCAGTTAATAGACACCATTTTGACAATATGTTTGCATTCATGGCTTCTTGTACTTCTTCTTAATCATGAATTCTGAACTATCAAAAAAACATAATCCCAGTCCTCTTTGTTGTGGCCATAAAAGTAAAATCATTGCCAGTGATCATAAATATAAATAAACGCCTTAACCCATCAAATTTAGCTTGTAAAGTACCTTTATTTCACATCTATAACTATTTAAGCTGCACTGCTATCAGGATACAATCAAATTTGTGGCATTCCACAACCTTATTCAAACAATTAATCATCAGCATCGTTAAAAAGCAAAATTAAGATCTCACAAATGGAACACATTTCGGCAGAGAATATAAATTCACCTTTGCTAGCACTAACAAGGAAAAACCCATCGGGAGTGATCGGGCTGTAGAACAAATCAACAACCGGACGAGAATGTCCATAGCAAACCAAGGGAGCTACTACCTTCTTCTTATCCATTCTTCAAATGCCCAAACTATAATCCAAGAAAAATGAGGCTTCTAAACGCAAAAGAACTAACAGAAATGGCCTCAAATCAGGATGATAATTTGAACCCAGAAAACGACAATGACACTGCCTAACAAAAAGTCAGATTTTGATATCGAATCTTCAAAAAAAAAAAATGGAAATTTCTGCAATCAGATCATCTATGAGAGTTTTAATTACAGTTAATATGTATTTTCGGAATGGATCCAAGCCTCCTAACCCTAGGTAGATCAAATTCAGATGTTGAATTGAGAAAAATAGACGGAAAAATTAAGGAAAATAAGAACTCCGCAAGAACAAAATTCGACTATTTATAGGGAGGAATCTTCGATCTATACATATTTTCCTGGTTTTTATTTGATTTTTCCCAGTTTGTTTTTCCTCGTTATTTAGCCATTAAAATAAACAATTTGATGGTTATTCATCTAATCAAATCATCATGTATGAATTTCTATCTCTTATTTGGATACATTTTAATTTGATAGTTATTCATCTCATCAAGTCATCATGTATGAATTTCTATCTCTTATTTGGAGCATGTATCGATTATATTTTTCATTCTCATTCTTACATTAATGAAAATAAAAAGGGCCTTAATTTAATTTTGGCAATAATTATTCAACAAATCTAGTGATGGCCGCCCCGCCCCGTAGCCCCGTCTTAGACGGGGTGGGGCGGGGCGGGGCGGGGCGGGAACGGGGCAACTTTTTGCCTCATTTAAATTTTCTTATTTTTTTTATTTTTATTTTTACATTTTCAAAGTTTCGAATTGTTTTATTGTTAGAGAATAAAATACAAATTTAAAATAAGTTTTTAACTAATGAATTGTTTCGAAATAAAATTATTTTTAAATTTTTTTTTTACTTTCTCTTCACGGGACGGGTTCAGGCCACGACGGGGCGGATTTTTTTGCCCCATTCGGGGTGGGACGGGACAAATTGTCATCACTAAACAAATCGATGAGTTTCAATTTATAAGGACAAAATTGAAAAAAAAAAAAGAAAATTGCAACCGAGGTACCAAACATTTCGTTTATAGTAGACTTTATCTAAACCTTTAATTTGTGCCACCCACGATACCAAGTCTTTCAAAAACTCGTAGTGGAAGTCCAAATGGATGGAAACAATTAATTTGACCGTTAGTTGACCAAAGATTTAACATTGATCATTATTTTGACTAATA
>NC_036253.1:5861161-5881099 GCF_002742605.1 Olea europaea var. sylvestris | reverse complement strand
AAGCTCTGGATGACGCATGGCATCTATCAACTAGGTTTCCCTGGTTTTTGAATTTGAGACGAGCTTAATCAATAATAGAGCGCAAAATTTTTATGCTAAATCTGAAAACCTCTCCCCGAGATATTAATATTGTGTTCATTATAGTCGGAAGATTCAACTCGTCTATCAATATAGATTTTAAAATATAGAGTGGAGCAAATTAAGGTGACATTCAAGTGCTCAATATTTCACCATTCTTCAAACTATGTGCAAAAACACCCTAAAATGTCTTAATTTGCGTTGATGAACCTTTCCAAAAAGCCAAAATTACAGAGATTTTTTATTCCCCGCAAGAAATTAGAGCACATATTTTTTTCTCAAGTATATATCTATTCAGTTAAAACAACCTTTCTTTGTGATGGATGGAGCAAACTCTTTGAAGCATTCTTCACCAAGATCTTCGAACAAGGACTGAGTCACTGATCATCCACCTCACACCACGTGTCGATTGATGCAAATATTTAGGCACATATTTTAGATCAAAACATAACGTTAAGAAAGAAATCTATATATTTACCTGGCTCGCATGTTAAAGCTTACATTGTATTTCTATCTAATTCATTTGAAAAACAAGAAAATGGCAAACCAAGGTCCCAACAATCCTAGCAATGCTGGACAAGGCCAGGTAATATCATGGCTAATCTTGTGTTTAAGTGCATTATGACATAAATTTGATTATATAATTCCGTGTTTTATGTTTTCTAACTTATCTTTAATCGGCACTGTTAATTAATTACAGATGTGGAGGGATGACTTGCTAACCCAACAATCTACCACCCAAAACCAAGACCAGTCAACTAACTTCCTGCAAGAGGTAATCTTAGATTTTCCATTTCACCAACCAGAGTAAGATTTTGGGCTTGTTTGGCTTTACTTAAAGACAAATAAAAGAGCTTCTCATATCTCTTCGACAGTTTGAAGGGTCATACTACCCAAAAAGGACAGAAAGAATCACTTCCTTTTGTTTTTAAGCAAATCCAAACATGTTTTATATATCATGCAATATCATAATTATATGGAATTTTTTTATTTTTTTATTTTTTTATTTTTATTATTTTTTTAAATAATGAAGACTGGAACCCAAGTTAAGAACATGGCACAAGGAGCAGCAGATATTGGAAAGGGGGCAGTGCAGGGTGCGGTTAGCATTGCCCGAGGAGCGGCACTAGGGGCAGCAAACGTGGCACAAGGGGCGGCGGACATCGTGAAGAATACTCTAGAGACAAACAATGACACCAACACTGCCTCAGGCCGTCCTGGCACCACCGCTGACGCCAGCCTAGGTGCCAGAAACTACCCAAGCAGCAACAATCCAAGCTATCCCAATACTAGGATTTGAATTGAAGCGCTTTTCTTAATGCTCTTGTTGATTTGTTTACATTGAAATGTTACATGAGGCCTAAGTTCATTAGCACACCGGGCTATGATTGGTGATTACTGTCATTTATTAATGTAATTTCCAGAATTAAAATTAAGTTCATAAATTGATGTTCATGGGCTTAAGCATATAAAGAGCACCTTCACGAGATATATAAATCTCAACAATTCTCATTCTTCATCCACGGGCCATTGTCTTCTCTAAAAGCAAACAATCAACGTCTAAAACCATATCTCACATGCCCAAATCTTGGGCATCAATTTCATTGAAAAGGTCCAAGCGAGTAAATGGAAACACGTTTTTGACTATTGATTAGGTAGTGGGACGGGAGAATTTGAGCCGCGTAAGCAAGCACGATTTCAATGGCCTTTCCACTTAGTAGTCAAGGAAATTCAAAACTACTCATAAGTAAAAGCAAAATTTTTGAAAATAATCGATCGACAATATTCTTCGGACTGTGCTCAAACTCGAATGCCAAGCTGTAAAAATAGAATAGAGTAGAAATGTTGTTAGAAGTGATTTGAGCTCAACTCATTGTGCTATAGGAAAGAATCTCCAAATCAATCCGGTTCAGTTGTCAAGAGCGAACACCGAGTTTGGGGCACCCGACAGCAAGAGGCAAGTCCAAATTATCCAGAGTCCTGAAAGTTCTGGGAACCATCCTGTCGACATAGAGAGTTCCATCTAGATGATCACATTCGTGCTGAAAAATACGAGCCTGCCAACCTGAAGCATCAACTTTGATTGGTTGTCCATTTCGGTCCAACCCTGTAACCTCAACCTCTAGGTGTCGTTCCACAACTGCTCTATATCCATCAACGCTGAAAAAGATATAATAAAATATCTAATAAGAGAACTTTTATAATAGCATGTTTGAACCCACAATTTGTGACTAGATCCAGACTGCTTGCAAATTCTACTTACAGTCCTCCCAATATTCGGTTCAGGAAAAAATTAATAGCATGGCAGCTTATAAACTTGTTTCCTACCATTAGAAATGTTTTTCTTCCAGGGACTATCAATTAAATGCAGAATCTAGGAATGAAGAATATTAGACATGCATTCAAATATCCAGGATTAATTCATTGTTCCCCTTTTCTCTATATCCGCTTTCTTATACAAGACATCAGAGAAGGATATATGCATAAAAGAAAAGTTTCAACATTTGCGAGTCTCAGGTAATTGGGTTTGAGTTCAAGTTGAGCATATCTCAGCCATAAAGGAATAGGGGTAGCGGAGAACATGCGGGCGAGTCGATAGTAGATCAAACAGAACAGGATGTATAGCACCAAAAGATCCCCTCTCTGAAGGTCTTCTGGACAAATGATCAAGTCGAGGAGTTATATGGACATCCAAAGAGGAGTCAATGTCTCTGTACCGTCATTTGTTCCTTCTCCAGATTCTAGGATGATATTTTTTGAAATAATTGGGACTTGTAGATGCTATTTTTGGCTTGGGGAGGGAGTGGGGAAGAAAGTACATACATATGTCACTAAATTTAGCATTTTCAGAAACTTGATGAAAACATAAGGCGAAGAAAGAATCTCTTCATATATCCTTCTAGCTAGAGTTTGTTTTTCAATTTTGACAGGCATTTATAAAAGGAATTTGGACACATTCAACTCGATCTTTTTCTTATCATGGAGATAAAAAAACTCAAAATTATGTACTTTGGAATTGTAAAATCCAAAACAATAATTACATTGTCCTTTTAACTTTGTAACTGGAAAATATTTTTATGTAATTTATGTTTCTGTTTAGAGCTGATTTCTGAGTCGCCACGAGCATGCCATGGATCTCTAAGGTCACTGCTTTAAGCTTTAGCTCTTTTTGTTCTTATTAACTTAAATGTGACTGACATTTAAGTCACGTTATATGAATTCATATCTAATCTTCTTCACTCTCTTCACTCTTCTTCACCGTGCATGAGACAAACTATTTTCAAGTACCAATAGACCTGAAATAAAGATCTAAATTTGCTGGGGAAAAAATTGGAAACTTGTGGATGATAAATGGAATCTGGGGTAATTAAGAGTAATACACTTCAAAATTTTCCATTGGCAGATGTCGCAATCCAGCTATTCTAAATGTGTTTTTAGGAGGATATTAAGCATCCTCATTGATGAGTTAGCGAATAATCGAAATCCATAATGAATAATCTGATGAAATTTGTGACTTAAGTGTGTGAAAACATATGAACACCATGGGTGTACTGCATTAAATTCCAACGACTAAATTAATATCTCTATCGCATTCACAAGCAACAAAAGAATATGAATTTCAAGCGATCCAGGAAAAGTAGCCGGATAATAGTTGCCAGTGGCGTACCTTAAACACCCTTCAAAAAATAGTGCTGCTTTATTACCCATCTTTTTGAGTATTGGATTTATCACAACCTGCACCAAAAGAGCATTTAAATTATGCCTTCGAAAATGCTTCACAATTTTATCAAAGGTTATTCATTTTTCTATTGACATACCAAAAGATCAAAAGGTCGCCTCTCTTGCGACTTAGTCTCTTCCTTTGGTGCATAGCTAATATATTCTTTGGTGTCTTCCAAAACAATGATCTGTTAACAGTTACTAAAAAATGACATTTCATTTCTCATGTGCATGTCTGGATAACACAGCATACAAGATTTAGCTTCTTTTTCTTCCTTAAAACCTTCCAAATATCGTTTAATTGGCCTTTTCAAACACACCATAATGCTAAATTTTGTAAAATAAAATTATATCAACGCTTACTCTTAAGGGGATGCCAATTTGAGGAGCAGCAAGGCCTACCCCAGGTGCCTTTCTCATGACCTTCACCATGTCATCTATAATCTTCTGGATCCGACTCGACCCAATTTCCTCGGGTCGGACCTTCTGAGCCGGTTCATGAAGAACCGGGTCTCCAGCTTTTACTATGTCAGGGGTGACCTGCTCTTTCTCACCCATGCCCAGAAACCAACCAGCCCGGGCAGTTGAAGTAGAGCTGTGATTTCTTCGGGGTATTATCGATGCCGGACTCGAGATGGATGACCCGGGTCTGAGCATGGGTTTCTGGGTCTGGTGGAAACGGATAACTGGTGGTTTGTGAATTCGGGTTGTCGAAATGGCTTTTAAGCACTTTTCTGTAAAGGGTAGTTCGGGAAAGAAGCGGTAAGTGAGTCTTTGAATCGTCTCCATTGCCAAGCGAAATTTGCTTGGCTACTGAGTACAGAGTGACGAGTGCCTGTACAAATTGATGGAGATGAAATTTGGCATCAAAACTCTGGAGTTTAATGGGCCTAACCGTTTGTTCTCTGGGCTTATAAATGTACAACTTGGGCTTCGACTGTACTCAGTTGGACTCTGTCGCTAAAACCTCATAAATTTAGGGTAATTTACATAAGTGGGGATTACACTAAACCATATATTTGAACATCCAATTTCAAAAATCAAGTTTAAAGTTTGTTTATGGCAAAATCAGATGATAAAATATACATTTTAATTGATTAATAATATTATTTAATTTAATTTATACAGCCTAATTCACCTAATCTAACCCAACCCCACATGTTCCATCTACAGTCGTCTCTCTTTGCCCTCTCCCACAAATCGACCATCGAGACATCACTTTCAAATTACTCCCAAAAATCGACCACCAGGACCATCACTACCATAGGCTATCTTCTTCGTAGAGCTAGTGGTGAAATATCTATTGACTGTAAATCGCGCAAATAGCGGCTAGATCGTTGGAAACACTGCAGATCGTAGCTGTAGCGGCTTAGACCGCGACGGTGATGTCGTAGATCGTCACTTCAGCGGCCTAGATTGCGTTGGTTTATTTTTACTTCAAATGTTGGATGGGTTAGTGGTTTTCATGCTTTGGTGGTTTAACAGTGATGGTGCGGTAAGGCGGTGGTATTGCTGGCAGTAAGGAGGTATTGGTGTTGCTACTGGGTCGTTTGTTTAGGTGGTTGGGGATTTTTTATTTTTTATTTTTAATATTTTAGGTGACGGTTTTGTTGAGTGTGGGGGTGTTTTTGTTGGTAAATGTTACTGTGTGTTCGTTAAAATCTCGCAAGCGTACGGGTTCGTTATATAAGTAATAATTGTGATGAAAGAGTTATCGTCCCACAGGGAATAATGTCTAATTTCAGTGTATTTGATATAATTAAATTCGTGAGATTAACTAAAAGTTGACGTTTGTTTGAATAGCTAATTAAGTTCTATAACTAAAAATTTGCAAAATTTATGAGAATTTGTTTTAGAATTTAGATGAGTGAATGTATTGGATTTCCAACGCCACTGATTAACTCTTAGTTCTAATTCTCGACCTATGACAATTATCTCAACTCATGCAATTGTGACGATCGATAATTTCACATTTATTTATTATTCTTTCCCAAGATATAACCACGAAACAATCCTATTCCTAGTTCGAAATCATATGGCAAACACGCATTGATATATAGGATTATCACACATGACCGCACACGTCACAAATATTATTTCTAACATTCATTGTCTATGCATTTCAATAACAGTGTTCTACCTACCGTGAGTTTTCCAACACTATGAATAAGCAACCTATTGTCCTAATGGTGCGCAAATATTAAAATAATATAAATATACATATTAAAGAAACCACAACACAAGAATTAAAATGAAAACATACGGTCTTGAATTAAAAATTAGGAGTCAATCAGTTTTGTCATCCATCCAATACAAAGATGTCTAGCCTAGCATATTAATATATGAAAAACATGAAAAATAAAGAAACGACATATCTCGAATCATTAAAGTATGAAAAGAATCTAAAATCCTCCATTTTATGCCTTCAATTCCAGATCCAAGTGATGAAGTCTTATTCTTCAATGTATATCCTGCTCTCTTTTCCTCTTTGTTGGCTTCCAATCTCCTAAAAATTAGGTTCTCCCGTGTTTTTGTCGACTTTTGGTATAAATATCGTTGCAAAGAATTGTAAACCAAAACTTTCCAAAACAAAATACGGAAACAGAATTTTTTTGTTAGAATTGAACCATGCGTACGCATAGTATCATCAATTTAGCTTCGAAAGTTAAATTTTCTAATCGTGCGTACGCACGACCTGCAAGCCTATGCGTACGCACAGTTCAACTATTTTAGGGGCCAATTTGCAATTTGGTCCCTAAACTTTCAAAAGTATGTGTTTTGGTCCTTTCCCAAAATTTCTTGTCTTGACTCTTGGTGTTCCCAACTCATTGTTCTTTGATCCAATTCAACTTTTGGATTATTGCATTCTAGTCCCCAAACTTTGCCTTCATGTAATTGAGTTGTTTTTCCTGCTTATTTTATTTATTCTCGTATCTTCCATTGATTGTAACCTACAAACAATATATAAATAGGATTAAGCCATATTCCATCAAATTCTTTAACAAATACTCAATTTTAATGGCCTAAATAAGTGTATAAAATACACTTATCAAACGCCCCCAAACTTGAACATTTGTTTGCCCTCAAACAATTTATAGCCCGAACCAATTAAACTTTGGTAGATGGTATGTTGTTAGTCTCAAGATTGGACAATTGTGTCATTACTTTGAAAAGTGTCCAAATTACACATTTGGAATTAATTTCCCCTTAATCAATGTGAAACTTAAAGTGTGTGTGTGAATATTCATATAAATATTATAACGCTAATAACTGGTTTGATTCCCAACCTGCAGTAGTCAATTATTTCCTTTCCTCACTCGTAAGATACGCACCTCCCATATTTTTTATTACTTCGGCTTCTAAGACTCAATTGAGCTCATGACCCATTGTCAAAGGTATAAGTCCCTAGAATAGTTGTTTGAGACTTAATCTTGGCACTTGGTGCGTCTTCTGTTTCATGCACCTTCTCATTCCCAATATATATATATATATATACTCCATTAAGTGACTAAGTGACCCCTGTAGCGAGTTTTTCAGCCAGTGACTCCCAAATCAGAAGACCATAGGGCACCAGGTTTAAAGGACCCTTGCAGGCTTAATTGCTTGAGTAAAAAAGGCTCCGAAGAAAAGTTCTTTTTACTTCTTTTAATTGCCAAGATTAGTGCAATGCCCCTTATTAAACACCTATTCTCGAAATCGACCCTTAACTCGAGGTTTTCGTCTCAATTCGTCTGATTGGCTTTAGATAATCCACACAATCATTTTACACATGGAATCCCTACTTATCTCAATGTTTCTCTATACCAGTTTAATCATTTTCAAATTCTCCTAAAAGAGGTTTTATGGTCTTATTTATTTGTGTTGGTTCGGGTTTGAATCAACTATGTTCAACTTTCTCCTTATACAAACCAAGTCATCAACTCATAATGCAGAACATGAATATCATGCTCAATAAAGATCAAGTTTCACATCAACAAGTGTCAATTAATTCAACATATAATTTTTTCACGGTTCTTAGTTAATTACACAATTCTAATATATGCATCATTGCCAGCAAGGCCATCCAACCCACACAAGCACACAAAAGTTAAAAACAACACACAAAAGTTAATTTTTTTAAATTTAATTTTTTATTTTTATTTTTATTTTTTTTATAAAGATAAAACATACCAATCATGCGAAAAGAAGTAAACGTGAAGAAAAAAGATTAAATCACTCCCAAATTTAACAAGTGCATTGTCCCCATTGTACCACAATAAGGAATAAAATGCAAAAAGGAGGGTGCGAAAGGAACTGAGAACTCCCCTGGTCAATCGGAAGGTGGCGGTGGAGGTAGACGGGAAAGAATCTCCCTTATCAAAGCAGATTGCTGGCCCATCTCGATTTGCATATTACGGACCATGTCGTATGTCTGATCAGCCCGAAATTGCATGCCATCCATCGTTCCAGTATAATGGTCCAACCTCCCAATTAGCCTATCAGTACTTCGATGTAAATCAGAGACATCTTCTTGAGTCCTGCTCGCACTGGCTCGTATAATCCCAATGTCAGTTTGCATATCTTGTACCCATAAATCCAGGGCGGTAAATGATTGCTGCAACTGTTGAACATCCCTACTCAGCCCGGTCATCATCACAAACATCTGTCGCAGTACGGGGGTATCAGCTAGTGGCTCATGTTGCGGGTCCGGGTGGATGTCAATGTCATCCTCATGGCTCGTCTCATCCTGGTTATCTTGTCGTCCTTGTTTGTACTGATTGACTCTTCTCCAAGAGTTTTGGGTGGAGAGAATGTTGATTGGGGCAGCAGGACGTATTGCCTGCTCAGTTGGTAGGAGCTACACTCCGTAAGCCCTGTATATTCCACAGATAAGGCTTGGAAATATGAGTGTGTATCGTCGGTCTACTTTGGCAGCACGAGCACAAATCAGATTATAGATGTGAGTGCCCAAGTCAAATTTGAGCCCTCTAGCTCGATGGTAGAGTAAAGCAGCTTTAGTGTGATCGAACTTGTAACGATGCTTGGAGGGATCAACATTGTGGCAAACAAACATCATCAGAACCATGAGGGACTCAGTTAAATTACTGTATAAGAAATCCGGTCGACGGAGCGGCCAGGCATCTGCTCTTCCATATAAAACCTGTGCTAACTCTGGCCAATTCTGCTTTGGTGGTATCGGGATGATTCATGCTCGATTCAATTTAAGATATTCATCAATGACCTCAGGTGTGAACATAAACAATTTATCCTGCACCCAGGTTCGATGCTGGTGATCGATCCCAGGCTCGTCGATGGAGAAGTTGAAATTTGTGTAGAACTCTTGAACAAGTGTAGGATAAATAGCAAATGGTTTAGCTATCACCTTTTCCCAGCCCACACGATGGATTAATGTCTCAATTTCAAACCCCGGGAAATCTTCCAAAACCACTTCCCGTTCGGGTAAAACAATCCATTTGGTGACTACTTGCTCAAATCGAAGCCTATGCTCTGGGCTTAGGAATCTTCGCACGTTGCCTTCATCAACTCGAGAGTGGCCCAGGTTGGACGAAGAAGAGGCTTTGCCTTTCCCCTTTGAAGTGGATGGAGCGTCGCGTGTGCGTTTGGGAGGCATTCCTGCAAAAGGCACAAAATAAGCAAATGAGATAGATGAACGGGGTAATTGTTATCAAGAGAATACCATAAGTACCAAATGAAGAGCAAAGTGTAGTGCTATGTGTAGAGAAGAACACGGAAGGGCGGTGGAAGGGGTGGTAAGTACAACGTGTAGTTTCCCTCCAATTTCAAATTATACAATAGAGTGGATGCAAGCAAGTATAAGGTGTCGTTAAATTGAGGAAAGCCCAAGTGTTGTGCAACAATTCAAGCTAAAATGTAGACCAATGAGTCTTTGGGACAATTAAACAAACACTTTGTCGGCAATGTTCTAGCAAGAATGTCCATATGCCTATGTTGTTATGAATATACCAATGTTAACATCAAATTGAAAAAAATCCACCATCTACCTAAGCCCAACCTCCACAATAATTAAAAAAAATTCATCAAAATGCACGAAAATTGGAAAAAAAATTGCAACCCGCGAGTGTTCAAAGTGAAGTATATTACATTCGAGTTCTTGGCAATTGGGGGTGTTTGAACAAGGTATTCTAATGTGACAAATGTGTAATGCCCAAGTGAAGGGATGAAGAAATCAGGGGGTGAGATGCACCGGTTTGTGGAGAAATAGAGGTATGCTTGTGTGTGGGTGAAGGGGGGATGTGTGAGGACTATGTGCGTGGGCGAGGGATTTAAACCCTCACCCGACCAGGCTGTGCGTACGCATGGCTTAGCTCGTGCATACGCACAGCCAAAGCAGATTGGCCTCAGGCGGCCAATCTGCCAATCGTGCATACGCACAGCCTGTAGGCCGGTGCGTACACATGGTTAACCAATTTTTTTTTTAATAACTGATTCTTCATACCCACCCCTGATTGGATTCTTTACATAATACAGTTAAGAAGTATGCAAAATGATTATGACATAGAAGTTCAACGCCAATCTTGAAAGGTTCGTTTTGGTTTCAACCGAACCCGACCACTCGTGTTCCATTCCCAAACTAATACCTTTACCACTATGATCGAAAAATGTGCAATTGATGCAGGAATCAATATATTATAAGTAAGTCATTTTTGTATCCAAAATTACATGTTTCAGCCTCGATGATTGTAACATCTCATTTTTTTATCTAGATATTCGTGGTGCCCTCCAATTGCATGTCTGGAATGATTGAACTCCCCTAATCTTGTGTAAAACAAATATGAAATTGCGTGACCTGTGCATTGACTCAACAACTAAGCAATGAATGGATGACTCCTAATCTATCGAACACACCCAAGCAATAAAGAAAACATATAAAAAATCCTAATCTAATGCAACAAAGCGGAATAAATAAAAGGGGATAGAATTAGGTTGCCTCCCAATAAGCTCTATTTTTATTAGTCTATAGCTCGACTTTGTTGCTTAGGCTACTCTGCACTATTAAGAAGTACGATCGTCTTCTCATCGGAGTAGTCACCTCCCTAATAGGCTTTCAACTGTCGTCCATTCACTTTAAATCTTCTCTGTTCATCCTGAGATATTACTTCTACAGCACTATGTGGAAGCACGGCTACTACTGTGAAAGAACCTGACCACCTAGATTTTATCTTTCCAGGAAAGAGTTTGAGACGTGAATTGAACATCAATACTTGCGGGCCTACTTCAAAATCCTTATCTCTTATATGTCTGTCATGCCATCTCTTAGTTTTCTCCTTGTAAATCTTTGCATTCTCATATGAATCCAAACGAAATTCCTCTAGCTCGTGGAGTTGTAGAACCCTCTTTTCTTGTGCCGTCCTCATATTGAAATTGAGCAAATGAGTTGCCCAATATACCTTATGCTCTAACTCAACGGGCAGATGACAGGCCTTTTCAAACACCCGTCGATATGGAGACATGCCAATTGGAGTCTTAAACGATGTTCTACAAGCCCAAAGTGCATCGTCTAGTTTCTTAGCCCAATCATTGCGGGAAGCATTGACTGTAGCTTCGAGAATCTTCTTTAACTCCCTATTGGAGATTTCCACTTGCCCGCTAGTCTGAGGATGGTACGAAGTTGAGACACAGTGTTTTACTCGATATTTGGCCAATAGCGATGCAAATAATCGATTACAGAAATGCTTTCCACCATCACTAATGATTGTCCTTGGAGTGCCGTATCGAGTGAAAATGTTCTTCTTCATGAATTGAGTTATTACTCGCCTATCATTAGTTGGCAAAGCTACAACTTCAACCCACTTAGACATGTAGTCCACTGCCACTAGTATGTATTGTTGACCGTAGGAGGGAGGGAATGGTCCCATGAAGTTAATGCCCCAAACGTCGAAAATTTCAACTTCCAAAATGTTTTTTAAAGGCATCTCATTCTTTCTTGAGATATTTCCAGCCCTTTGACACTTGTCACAATGTTTCACCATATAATGTGCGTCCTTGAACAACGTAGGCCAATAGAAACCCGATTGTAGTACCTTTGCTGCTGTCTTGGTTGCAGTGAAGTGACTCCCATGCGGTGCAGAGTGACATGACTCTTAACACTTGATACTGCTCTACCTCTGGTACACAACGGCATATGATTTGATCTGGACCCTTTCTATAAAGAATTGGATCATCCCAAAAGTAGTGTTTTAGGTCACTGAATAATTTCTTCTTTTGGTGACTCGAGTAGTCTGGTGGGATGATCGAGTGGGCCAAATAATTGACATAATCGGTGTACTATGGTGTAGTGATAATCTGAAAAAGCATTTCATCAGGAAAAACTTCATTGATCTCCACCATAGGGTTTGACCCATGCGATTCGAGGTGAGAAATGTGATCTGCCACAACATTCTCACTCTCCTTTTTATCTCTGATCTCCAAATCAAACTCTTGCAATAGGAGTATCCATCGAATAAGCCTCGGTTTTGCATCCTTCTTGCTTAGTAGATATTTTAAGGTTGAATGATCCGTATAGACAATCACTTTTGGCCTAATCAAGTATGATCTAAATTTGTCAACGACGAACACTGCTGCCAAAAGCTCTTTCTCTGTAGTCGCATAATTCATTTGAGCCTCATCCAAAGTCTTACTGGCATAGTGTATAACATGAGAATTCTTCTCCTTTCGTTGACCCAACACCGTCCCCACTGCGTGATTACTGGCATCACACATAAGTTCGAACGGATAATTCCAATCTGGAGAAGCCAATACTGGAGCAGAAACTAACTTTTCTTTTAAGATGTTGAAAGCTGTCAAGCACTCCTCAGAAAAGTGAAATGGGGCCCCTTTTTCCAATAGATTGCATAATGGCTTCGAGATTTTGGGAAAATCTTTGATGAAGCGATGGTAGAATCCAACGTGACTCAAGAAACTTCTAACTCCCTTAACTGTTACCGGTGGTGGTAGTTTTTCGATGACTTGTAACTTAGCTCTATCAACCTCAATACCCCGTGCTGAAATCAAATGCCCTAACACAATCCCTTCCTGAACCATGAAATGGCATTTTTCCCAATTTAATACAAGGTTTGTGTCTTCACACCGCTGTAACACTTTTTCCAAATGTTCAAGGCATTCCTTGAATGATTTTCCAAACACTGAGAAATGTGGCTGGTGCATTGCAAAGGCCGAAGGGCATCCTCCTATAAACAAAATTGCCATAGGGGCATGTAAAGGTTGTCTTCTCTTGATCATTAGGTGCTATAGGAATCTGGTTATACCTCGAATAACCATCTAAGAAACAGTAGTATCCATGTCCAGCGAGTCTCTCCAACATTTGGTCAATGAAAGGGAGGAAAAAGTGATCTTTCCTAGTGGCTTTGTTGAGTTTGTGATAATCAATGCAGACTCTCCAACCAGTGACTGTCCGTGTAGGGATGAGCTCGTTATTTTCATTTGGGACCACCGTAATTCCTCTTTTTTTCGGCACTACTTGTACTAGACTGACCCAATGGCTGTCTGATATGGGATAGATTATCCCTGCATCGAAAAGCTTTAATACTTCTTTTCTTACCACTTCCTGCATATTCGGGTTTAATCTGCATTGATGCTCAACTGAAACTTTGTAATCATTTTCTATCAATATCTTGTGCATGCAAAGCGAAGGGTTGATGCCTTTTATGTCTAATATTGTCCATCCTAATGCTGTTTTGTGCTCCTGAAGTACTCTTAGCAGCTGATCTTCCTCTGATTCTGTAAGATTGTTCGAGATAATTACTGGAAGCAAATTCTTTTCCCCCAGATACGCATAGCGCAGATGAATGGGCAACTGCTTGAGTTCAAGAGTTGGAGCTTGCTGTATAGATGGTAAAGGTTTTGTGGGTCTTTCGCCGAGCTCTAAACATGGCTGCTTGAAAATTGGTGGTATGGCTGCCAAATAACGTGCACACTCTTCTGCTTCCTCTTTTTCCAATGGCAATTCCTGAGAATGTACCAAGCAAGCCTCAAACGGATCTTGAGGGTGATCAAGTTTAAATGCCTCTGACACTACTTCCCTTCTTATGTCAACCTGCATGCAAGAATCTGGTTCATTCTGAAATTTGAAGGCTCTAAACACGTTGATTGTCAGTTCCTCTTCATCTAACCTCAATATTAACTGACCCTTTTGCACATCTATCAGAGCCCTTCCCGTAGCCAAAAATGGGCGACCCAATATGAGGGGGACGTCCCGATCTTCTTCCATATCCAGAATAATGAAGTCCACTGGGAAGATAAACTTGTCGACCTTGACCAAAATATCTTCACAAATACCTCGCGGGTGCTTGATTGACCTATTGGCTAACTGCAGTGAAATTGTAGTCGCTTTTGCTCCCCCAACCCTAGTTTCTTGAAAAGAGATAAGGGCATTAAATTGATGCTAGCTCCTAAATCACATAATGCCTTATCTATATACAAATTACTGATATTACAAGGAATAGTAAAACTCCCTGAGTCTTTTAGTTTCGGTGGTAATTTGTGTTGGAGAATTGCGCTGCACTCCTCAGTAAGCATGATCGTTTCATTGTCTTCTAGCTTCCTCTTATTTGATAAGATGTCTTTCATAAACTTGGCGCAGTTGGGCATTTTAGCTAGGGCTTCAGCGAACGGTATATTAATGTGCAGCTTCTTAAATATATCCAAAAATTTCTAAAACTGCTTATCTAGCTTATGTTTTTGCAGTCTCTGTGAAAATGGGATTGGAGGCACATATGCTTTGACAGCAGTGCTTGTCTTAACTCATGGACTGCCCGATTACTCGATTTGATTTTCCTCTGTTGTTTTGTCTAATTCATCAACTTGCTCTTCACCCATTGTAGGTGTCTTTTCTGTGATAGTTGCGGGCCGCTTTACATGTATTTCTGATAGCTGGACTCCACTTCGTGTAGTTATGGCTTTGACCTTCTCCTTAGGGTTTGTCTCGGTATTGCTAGGTAACGTCCCTTGAGCTCTACTTGATAATGCGGCTGCAATCTGTCCCACCTGTTGTTCCAAGTTCTTGATTGAGGCTTGTTGATTTTGAAAATTGGTCTTAGTTTTAGTAATGTACTGAGCCAGCAAATCTTCTAAAGACGGTTTCTTTCCTTACTGTTGTTGGAATCCCGGTGGTTTATTCTGATTGTTTCCTCCTTGTCCTTGTCCCTGATTGCTCGACCACGAAAAGTTTGGATGATTTCTCCAACCCGAATTAAATGTGTTGGAGAAGGGACTATTTTGTTGTCTCTGAAAGTTCTGCGCATAGCTCACTTCTTCAAACTGGTTAACATGTGTAGACGCCAGAGGGCAGTGGGTAGTATTATGATTAGCTCCGCAACCTTCACAAACCGGTAGAGATTGATGTACCATATTAACTGACTGAGATAGATTATCCATTTTCATTGTAAGAACTTCCATTTGTGCAGCCAGTGCTGTTACTGCATCTACATTATGCAGTCCTGCTGTTTTCCTTGGCGTTTCCCTATCGGTTGGCCACATCGATTGATTCTCAGCTATTCTTTCATACAAGTCATATGCCTCATCCACATTAAGTTTCATCACTGATCCTCCTACAGAAGCATCTATCATATTCTAAATTCTTGCTTTGGACCATAATAGAATAGATATTGCTGAGCCTTTTTAGGGATGTCGAGGCTGGGGCATTTCCTGAAAAAATTCTTGAATCTCTCCCATGCGTCCAGATAGTTTTTGAGCTCTTTCTGCTTGAAAGTGTGGACTTCATTCCTGACTTGATGAACTCGAGAAGGTGGAAAAGATTTCATCGTGAAATTTTTAACCATATCGTTCCAAGATTGAATGCTCCCAGGTGGTAAACAAAGAAATCATTCCCTTGCAGTGTCCTTCAAGGTGTGAGGGAATAATCTCATTCGAAATGTATCCGTTGATATTCCTTCGTGACTGATTACCTCACATAGCATAAGAAACACCGAAATATGTTCATGAGGATTCTCTGTGGTTTTTCCAAAGAACTTGATGTCTTGGTGATTTTGGAACAAATTGATGACATCTGGTCTAAGGAGAAACTTAGGTTGTCCAAAGGGAGGATATACTACAGCTGGTTGCACTGGTGCAGGGATTGGATTGACGTAATCTCCTACTAAGACAGGGGCTTCGTTGTGGATAGCTCTCGGTTGATTTGGTTGCGGTATTTGCTCGTAAAGCTGGACCTGATGTTGTGGTTGATTTTGATTATCGGTCATTCTCCTTACTTGACGTTGAACTCGTCCACAATTTCTAAATGTTCTTTCTATTTCGTGATCTATTGGGAAGAGATCTGGTTCCTCAAGATTTTGCATAAACTAATATCGCTTAAAAAGTGTCAAGACACAAGAGAACTAAGCGGTATAATGGTAGCCTAAAGCAACTACAAAAAATGAAATAAGAATAAAAATAAACAAATTTAAAATATCTAATAACTAAAATTAACACTGTTATTCCCCAGTAACGGAGCCAAAAACTTGTTCGTTAAAGTCCCGCAAGCATGCGGGTTCGTTGTATAAATAATAATTGTGATGAAAGAGTTCTCGTCCCACAAGGAATAATGTCTAATTTCAGTGTATTCGATATAATTAAATTCGTGAGATTAACTAAAAGTTGACGTTTGTTTGAATAGCTAATTAAGTTTTATAGCTAAAAATTTACAAAATTTATGAGAATTTGTTTTAGAATTCAGATGAGTGAATATATTGGATTTCCGACGCCAATGATCAACTCTTACTTCTAATTCTCAACCTATGACAATTATCTCAATTCATGCAATTGTGACGATCAATAATTCCACATTTATTTATTATTCTTTCCCAAGATATAATAAACCTATGATTACCACGAAACTATCCTATTTCTAGTCCAAATTCATATGGCAACACGTATTGATGTATAGGATTATCACACATGATCGCACACGTCACAAATATTATTCCTAACATTCATTGTCCATGCGTTCCAATAACAATGTTCTATCTACCGTGAGTTTTCGAACACCACCAATAAGCAACTTATTGTCCCAATGATGCGCAAACATTAAAACAATATAGATATACATATTAAAGAAACCACAATTCAAGAATTAAAATAAAATCATAAGATCTTGAATTAAAAACTAGGAGTCAATCAGTTTTGTCATCCATCCAATACAAAGATGTCTAACCTAGCATATTAATATATGAAAAACAGGAAAAATAAAGGAACGACATCACCCAAATCATTAAAGTATGAAAAGAATCTGAAATCCTCCACTAATCCAAGTGATGAAGTCTTGTTCTTTAATGTATATCTCGCTCTCTTTTCCTCTTTGTCGGCTTCCAATCTCCTAAAAATTAGGTTCCCCCATGTTTTTGTCAACTTTTGGTATAAATATCGTTGCAAATAATTGTAAACCAAAACTTTCCAAAACAAAATATGGAAACAGAATTTTTTTGTTAGAATTGAACCATGCGTACGCATAGTACATTTTGGTGCGTACACATAGTATCATCAATTTAGCTTCGGAAGTTAAATTTTCCAATCGTGCGTATGCACGACCTGCAAGCCTATGCGTACGCACAGTTCAACTATTTTAGGGGCCAATTTGCAATTTGGTCCCTAAACTTTCTGAAGTGTGTGTTTTGGTCCTTTCCCAAAATTTCTTGTCCCATTAGCTTCTCTTCAACTCCAATTGAATCTTGGTGTTCTCAACTCATCGTTCTTTGATCCAATTCAACTTTTGGATTATTGCATTCTAGTCCCCAAACTTTGCCTTGATGTAATTGAGACTTTTTTCCTGCTTATTTTCTTTATTCTCATATCTTCTATTGATTGTAACGTACACACAATATATAAATAGGATTAAACCATATTCCATCAAATTCTTTAACAAATACTCAATTTTAATGGCCTAAACAAGTGTATAAAATACACTTATCACTGTGGTAGGGGTGATTCAGTGGTGGGGTACAGTGGTGTTGTTACAAGTTATCTTACTGGACACCATGGTACTAAATCACTAGGTGTGGATGGATATGATTTTGCAATGGTGGTGGTGGTGGTCTTTTTTGTTGTTGGAATAGTTGGGGTCATTTGTGTTTTAGCGGTGTTGGATAGTTGGGTGGTTTTGGTGCTGGGGGTAGTTGGGTGGTTTTGGTGCTGGAGGGAAGTTGGTAGTGGTGCTGGATTTGGTGAGGTGGTGTTTGTTTAAAAAAAAAAAAAAGGTTGAACCCCAACCTTGAGGGCCCTTATCGCTCCGCCCCTAAAGCTTTGTGATGGAGGTAAATCGCGGGATGTGCGCCAACAGGCCAAGGAACAAGAGCTGCCTGTACACCTACAAGGAGTCCAATTCCATATCTCAGGAATTGAACCCCCACATTGTGGCTGTCAGTAAGGCGTGAGATAACCACACTCCTATCATTTGCACCACTGGGCTATGCCCCGAGAGGCATGAGGTGGTGTTTGTTGGTGTTGCAGTGGGTGGAAAGAGTATTTGTGACTAATTATGTTATGATCAGTAAAATGTTAATTTGTGTGATCGAATCTATGGCTGTGACTAAATTTATAATATGTGACCTAAAAAATTGTGACTGTGACTTACAATTGATGAAATTGTGATAAAAATTAATTGTGATCAATTAATCTATTAATTTGCAATAAACATATGAGTTGTGACCAATAAAAGTTTTCATTATGTGACCAATCAATAATCTGTGACGTATAAAAAATTTTATTCGTGACCGAAAAATAATATATGGCCTATAAAATTTTTGATTTGTGATCGAGAAATAAGTTGTGACTAAAAATTAATTTGTGATTGATACGTTGCAAATGACGTTCTAATTGATTTTCCTTACTTAACTTAAACGTATGGTTTTGAATAGCATTATGGCAAGTAAATGTCATTTCCCGCAAAGGATTGATTCAATTATGTCGATTGCGCACTAAAAAGTAAAATTAAAAATAATATATGAACTAGATTAAATGGGGGGTTTGGTTCGTTGAACTAAGGAAAGCGATAAATTCAAAATAGAAAAGACTTAGAATTTGAAATAAACAAAGTGATTTTTGATTGAATACCAGAAAATGTGATTGAGGTGTATTTCATCATCACGAGAATGATTTTCACTTCAATTACCACAAAAGATTTCCGTTCTCTAGATTAAGAACAATTCGAGAATAATTACAAGCTCAATCATCTCAATCCATTCTTACATATTAGTCGAACAAAATAATCTCTTTACTCAACCCTATTCATTAAATAATCTAGAACAAGCTCTATAAATTTAATTTAACAAACGCATTACGACAAAGGAGATGAATTGAATTAAGGGCAAACTCGGTTAACTAACTTAAATGTTAATCTAAAATTTTTCATAATCTATCGAAATATAATCGCTACAAGGCTTTAGAATCAATAGCTATTACATACTATAAATCTCAAAATTGCATTCATTGAAACAACCCAATCATTTAGTTGTACACCTAAACAATCAAGAAGAACAACATGAACATTTAACACAATAGATTAAATACATTAATCAAGAGAACTATAAAGCACAAATTAATTGAAAATCATAACTCGGATTTGAAATAATCCACAATCACAAATATATTTAGTTACCCATGAAATATCCACAAATAATCATCAAATTCTTACAACCCATTAACGGAAAATAAAATAGAGAAAAGAACGGCTTATTGATAATGAGAGTAATGATTGAGAAATGGGTCTCCTCTTCCACGCTATTTCACCATCTCCAAGCTCTAATCTTCCCCAAAATATCTAAGCAAATCAAGATGCAAGATGAAGGAAAAAGAAAAATAAAAGAAAAGCAAGAGAACCAAGAAAATCGACAGCCCCAAAATCTCCAAGAAGAAGTCGGCTGCCTATTTTCTCCTTTGCCCTCTTTTTCAGAAGTTAAGGTTTTAATATTTTAAACTAAAGGAAATTTGCAGCAAAGGTCCCTGGAGTTTAGGAAAAATAATAATAATACTCGAGTGGCGCCCAGGCGCCGGAAGAGTGGCACCTAGGCGCCACATATTCTGCCCAAACTGGGCAAAATCTGCAGCGCCCATCTTTCTGGCAAAAAATATTAATTTTTTTTATTTGAAAATCGGTTGCGTCTTTGGTCGTCTTCTTCGTTTTCCTTCATC
>NC_036253.1:5759864-5860325 GCF_002742605.1 Olea europaea var. sylvestris | reverse complement strand
ACCTCTATCCAGTCCAGACGAGCTCGTGGCTCATTGGTCGAGGTAGGGCAGCTTGCATGGATATGTTTTAGCGCCATGCAGGCCAACTTGACGTTGAAGTTCAGAAAAAATAAAGAAAAGGAGGTTGTGGAATGGAAGCTTTTCTGCCATTGATCAATAACTAAGTTGCCACTGATTAGTGAATTTTCGAACTTCAAATTTTATTTTATTTTCACATTTCGAGTTTATAAATAGGCATTGTTTGGAAACCAAATTTCATTACAATTCACTTTCAGCATTATCTACAATTTCTCTAGTACATCGTTCTCGAGAATTTAGAAGTATATCATTTTCCTAATTTTGCAACTATTATCACTCTTCAAAAAAAAAACAAAACAAAACATTTATTCAATCACCCTTCACTTATGGTGAAATACCGTGGGAACATATTCAACAAAACAAACATAAGAACCAAATAGCCATAAAGGCAATAATCAAGCAAATAAACCTCACACGTCAACCTCACGACTATTGCCTTATATTGGAGAAACCGAGCTTGTCCATGTGAATAATACCTTTTAACAAAATTGGAATTTGATCAAGGTGCATGTACCTCATCGTGAGTCCATCCACCCTTTGTCGAGCTAGAAAGTCTGCTACTTTATTTACTTCTCTGTACTGATGAGAAATAGTGAAACTGATGCCGCTAAGCAATTTTAATAACTCATTCCAATAATCCCACAAATACCAAACCTTACACAAACGGTTTGTTAACCAATTCACCACTATTGCTAAATCACACTCAATCTCTACCTATTAAATACCCATCTCTTTACATAGCTCTACCCCAATCATGACGACACGTAGTTCCACCTCATTGGTTCTTCCATAACCATATTTAACAGAGAAACGGCAATTAAATTACCATAATGATTCCTAATCACTCCTCCACCTCCACAAGGTCCCAGATTACCAATACAACTCCCATCTACTTTGAATTTTACACAACCAGCAACAAGTTTCCTCCAAGAAACTAAAGTTGGTTTACAATTATTTATATTTTCGTATTGTGTTATGTACGTAAAATGACTAGGTCCTCATCATATTCTTGGAGCCGTTTTCGATTCATTTAACATTCAACAATCGCATTTAATTTTTAATATAAGTTATATAACCCAAAATATTTACTTTCATAGGACCCCTATTGCAATAATAAATTTGACTGTCAGTATCAATAATTCGATTCTTTTGCCCTTTTCATTTAAATTCTGCTTGTGGTAGGTTTCGTGATTGGACCTAGCATCCATCATTCATATTTGCAAGAGACTAAGACTTATAGGAGAAATCGATGAACAAGTTAAACTTGATCAACGAGCTCGCCATTAAATTGTGCTTGAACTAGCTAGTTTTTAATATTTTCTTGGTCCAACTTCGACAAAATGAAAAACCCGACAGAAGTTTCTACTTTAACTAAATTGAAGCTTAGAAGATAAATTATTATATGATAAAAAATGATGCACTGATCACTCACTGCTAAAAACAGCTTTTCACCTATGGAAATTGCATCCGTTGATAATTAGAAACGAATTATCTATTGGTAAAAGTAATTTACTTTCAATTACAATAATCAGTAACGGATTTTTCGTTGGTAACAATGATATCCTTTTACCAATGAATATTCTGTGCCTAATGTAACCCTTTAACATTTGGATCTTTCACCTATGCATATTCCGTAGGTGACGTACAAAATATTACCAACGGAAACAATTCGTTGGTAATTAGAAACAGATTATTCGTTGGTAAAAGTAATTCACTTTCAACTACGATAATCAGCAACGAATTTTTCATTGGTAATGATAATATCTCTTTACCAACAGATATTCTGTGTCTAATATGCCCGTTTAACATTTGAATATTTCACCTACGGATATTCCGTTTGTAATTAAAAACGGATTATCCGTTGGTAAAAGTAATTTAATTATCCCACATCGAAAGTTTACAACAAAATCTTTGGAGTTATCCTTATAAATTTGTGGTCCAATAAGTGGTTAAATAATATTTTGACTTTTCAATTCAATTGTTTAAAAGTTTTAAAAAAATTATAATTATTAAATAAATAATAATAACAATAATAAAAAAATAAGTAAATAATTTTTTTACTATGCCTCACACCTATATGACTATTTACAACATTAATTTTTACCAATTGTAATGATAGACATTTACCAACCGAAATTCGGTTGGTATTGGTTAAGATTTTTACCAACGAAAATTTCGTTGGTAAAAAATTCACACATTATCAACAGAATTTTCGTTGGTAAAATGTTTACTCTTTACCTACGGCACAATCCGTTGGTAACTATCAGCGACCTTCAAATTAACAACGAATTTGTGATTGCAAATATTTAGTTGGTAAAGAGTAATAGCAACGAATATTAGGATTTTAGGAATGGAAAATCCGTGCCTGAAGTCATATTTTTTAGCAGTGACTTAACTTCTATCAAGGGCTGCCCCCACCTCTATTCATTTTAGCCTTTAAGAACTTTGTTACATAATTAAATTGCTTCGCATATAGCCTAATTAATCTAGCACATAGATTTTTATGCTCCTAACTCCAATACCGCATAAGCGATTATTTTTACTTGATTATAAGCATGGGCTGCGTGGCAAAGAAAGAACCAGCTAAAAACAATTTAATATATCATTAAATTGAGGAGTTAGCTTTTTGTAACTTTCTTAAAAGATGTCTCAATTTTATTGGTCAACATTAAATTTTGAAGTTGAGACAAACAAAGAAGTGTGAAGGCAGGCGTGTGTGTGTTAAGCAATGAAAGGAAATTTTGATAGCGCATCAAGGTGAGAAATAGATTCATGAAGTTCGATAGACAACTTTTTGTGTATATGTAACGACGGAGAAGAGAGAAGGAGAAAAATGAGAGGAGAAACAAAACATATTTGCTCCAACTAGCCTAAATTCGATCTTATCGATTTGATGGAGGCAAGTTGATCCTAAATTGACCTTGTCTAGCTCGATCTACATCGAGTTATTTTGATCAAATTGTATTATCATCCATTTTAATGAAAAAAATATATATGTATGTATGTCTTCATAAACTTTTGATCAATGACTATAGCATGTTTAATTGCTTCATAAAAATAATTAAATCGAACCCATTTTAACTTACTTTTTAAGAAAATAACTATTAAACACAAACAAATCCCTTATTATCCTTTCATATACATGCTTGCAATGAAAATAAAATCAAACTCGTATATCTATGGAAATCCACACCAACAAACATATAACTTCTTGACAACTTCATGGGACAAGCCAATATAAATCCATAATAAGGACTCCACATCGTACAAGCCAGGTTAATTCCTATTGAGAAGCTCTTCAATCATTTGCAATGTAGTTCTTTCCTCTTCATCCATTCCATCCGGACTGGATGCTTTCCCTTTTGAACACTCCGGTGTTATCTCAGGCGCCGGCGGAGGAATGTCATTCTTCTTCCCAAGCTCAATAGTCATCACCCAATTCGAATCAGAACGTGGCCCGGCCCGCATTTGCCATACCCCAATATGGCTGTTCTCTGTGTCTAGCCTTAAGCAAGTGAGAGAAGGAGATGCCGATTTAGACCCCTTGCGAAGTTTCTCGCTCAAAACAGTTGAAAGGGAGGAGAACGAGGAAGATGAAAAATCTACATCTCCGCAACTGCCCATAATTGGGAAGTTTGTTTTAGCATTTCTTCCACTCATTAAAATTGCCGCTTTGTCGTAGGCCCTTGCCGCCGCCTCCGCCGTCTCAAAAGTCCCCAACCACACCCTTCTTTTCCTGCAACACAAGTAAAAACTCAAACTAGATGCATATATATACACAGAAGAAATTACATGGCATTACAGTTTACATGAAGAAGAAGAAACTAAAAGGTGAAGAATTTGAGAAGTGTACAGTAAAGGGTGGCGAATTTCAGACACCCAAGAACCCCAGTGGCGCTGCCTGACGCCTCTGAACTTCTTGGATTGTACCATATTTTGTTTGTCAGAGAGAGATGTACAAATTCATGAGGAAGAAGATGTATGTATAATATATAGAGAGGAATACTAGTGATATTTTTCCTTAGCATCTCCCTGTGATTTATAGCATTTAACAGATCAAAAAAGGTTTTGTCGGCCAGCCCAAAGAATAAAGCCCTTGTGAAGGATGCTTCTACACCTGTCCCTACATTTCAAATGTACTAGGAATTTTTAAGGAATTATTCTTCTTGTACAATCGAAGTTGACAATGTAGTCGCAAAAGAGGGATACACGATTCTTTTATTTAGCGTGGACCCCCCATCCCATGTGTTTAATTGTCAATCCCGATTGTACACATAGTACAATTGATTTTTAAGTCTCATTTTAAAGAAAAAAGGCTGTCTGTGGTAGATAATGAGACCACAAGAGCTACTTGATAATTCTCGATTAGCGCAGATAAAAAATGCCTTATCTCACTTATTGTCTTCAATAAATCATCTTCAAACAATTGCCTCTCACGTAATTTACATCTTCCTATACATAAAAGTACAAAGAGAGCCGGTGAACGATCGAATGAATAGGGGGCTGGGCCTAAACGACATCGAAGATGAGTCCACGTCGACAAACTGTTTAATATATATATATATATATATTGTTATCTTTATTCTTATAGGTAGGCATGTACTTGAGTGACACCATTGTATTGTTCTCTTTATTCCAATACGTAGGCATCTACTTAAGTGACACCATTGTCGTGTATGTGCATGTGCATAATTTAGTTTAGACAATGCCAACAGCGGGAGAGTTTAGCTGTTGATTCCAAATTAACAAACTTTTCCAGTTTGAACAAGTTGACAATTGTGAGTACAAACAAAATTAGTTAATGCTACTCTACGTATTTAATAAAATACTAATAATTAGGCAGTTTTACTTGTACACTTATAAGTCATATTCCATCACATTATTGGTTTAATATTTTTGAAAAAAGCTAATTATTAGCTACTTAATTTTGTATTTAAGGGCTACTGATTAATTAATATATAGTCATGAAAAATGATATTGTCAAATAACATAATTTCAAAAAATAAATAAATAATTGATATCGACGATAACATTACTCGTTTGCTGGAATTTTTTTCTTAAACTAATGTCATTAAGGATAGAAAAAATTGGAATTAATTTGATGGTGAAACTAAATTTCCCAAACACAAATTGAGTTGCTTGCCTAGCCACGTCATGTTTAATGGTAACGTTTCCGCACAAACTAGTCATGCTATCATGTGATGCTTCGTGGCAATTTTTATAGTAATTTAAGGGTGTTGATACGATGATATTTATTTGTGATAATTGTAAGTGTTTGATATCGTAACAAGTAACATAGTATAAAAGTAAAATGTCGATTTTACGAGAAATACGTTAATGATTAATGATTTACTAAAATGTGAACTAAATTTATGCTAATGTGATCGATAATCTAACTTTTAATTAATTTGATGATTTAATATTTTAGGACTCAGATTTCATCATGGCTTTTCTGAATTAGCTTCGTCTATCACGTTTTGACAACTATTCATGTGTGAACAACCGAAATCCTCCGAGGATTTGATAGTTTATATTTTAAAAAAAAAAAAAGCGAACCTACTTAAATATGAGAATTTACTTTGTCTTGAAACGCGATAATTAAAATTAAGCCTCCTTTGACTAATTTATTAATGATTTATAAATTAATTATCAATTGTCAAATTTCATTTTCAAGAACACATTCTAATGGACCATAAGTGATATTCACTCATTTTCTATTTAATTATAAATTCTTCCCAAATGAAAACTAAGTCATTCAAAGTAGATTGTATCAATTATCCTAATTAGAGTTTAATTACACATCTTTTGAGCAAGACACGAAGTGAATAAGAGACAGCCATCGCCCGATTTTTGAATTAAAGTACAAGAAACCAGTGATTGTTGAGTTGCCACCATTCCTCCTCCTCCTCCTCACTTTCAGTTGGATGCTAGTATATATATGAATTAATCTACTTGTACAATCATAATTGACAATATTTCTTCACAATTTTTTGTTTTATATTTATAGTATAAATATAAAATGTAAAAAAAAATAATCAAATTAGATGAAGTGCTCAAGTGGTAGGAAATGTGGCATTTGTGTGGAACGTCAAGGGTTCAGGTCACTCTTCATGCAATTATTAAAAAGTTTTGATTGGGGCTTTGGGCTAAAATAATTTTTTTTTTTATTTTCAAAATTATTTAATGGGTCAAACTAGTATTTTTTAACCTTATTTTGTAACAACCCACTACTTACAATCATTATAATACCCATTATTCCCGGCCATTAACATTCTGCATTATTCTCTTGTCATGGAGAAGACAGTTACTTCCAGTTTTGCCTATATAAACTTATGTTTTAGTTTGGGAAAGACACACATCAAAGAAAACAAAAAATAATTTAAAAATAAATCTTATTTTTCATATTCTGAATTTTTATACTCGATTTTTACATATATTCTGGAGTACCTTGGAGAGTTCTGAAAACCATTTGTGATTGCTGTACAAATGGTTTACGATCGTTGTATCATTGTATCCTCGGAGTGATTGTCCACGGAGGTTGCAGCAGTCGACGGGCAATTTCACTTTAGGATATTGTACTATCATGAGACTCGATTGGATGATAAGTTTTATATTTATGTATTTTATTGTTCTGAACATTACTGCAACTGATTATTTTTCCAACATGTTTGATATGGCAAAACTTGGACAGTTGATTTAAAAAAACTGTTTTTAAATTTTTTTTTAAATTGATAAATGTGATGATGATTGTCAACAAATATTGTCAACTATCATTGTACATGTACCATGATTGGGTATATATAGAGACTTCTTGGCCTCGAAATGGATGCAAAAAGTGTTGTTCTTACAACCTCAAAATAAAACTACCGTTCGTGAGTTGAGAGTTGGTTAAGCAATTTTTTGAACACAAAATTGAGCGAAGCTACATAGAAAATTTATAATACATCTCTCTTTTTAAATATTGTTTTATCATGTCCAGCTCGTCCTAATAGAAGTTCAACTCGTGCGTAGGAGGGTTATTCACGTTAACACAATTGCTTAATACAAGAAGAATCAAACAAGAAATTTTAATTAGTTGGAACAATTTCAGGACTTGCAACGATACCCATAAAAAAAAAATAATAATAAAAAAAAAATTGAAATTATTTGATGACAAAACAAGTTGGGCATGCAAATTTCGTGCACTACTGAAGCCACCAGTATAAGCCCATCAGTTCACCTTCTATATAGATCAAGTCCTATCAACACACTTTTATCTTTTAATTTATTTCTTATATATACTAATGTATTTATCTTAAGGTGTTAATTGTTTCAGTTTTCACTGAATTTAGATTCATATCTTTGATTGATCATTGAAATTTAAAATGTTAAGTTTTGGTCACTGAACTTAGGTCCATATCCTCGATTGGTCACTGAAATTTAAAATGTCGGGTTTTGATCACTGAACTTAAGTTCATATCTTCAATTTCTCATTGAAATTTAAAATATCGAGTTTTGGCCAATAAACTTTGAAAAATAATGTACATTACTCACTGTAAACTCGATATTTTTCAAAGTTCAACATTTATACTAATAAGTAACGTACAACATTTTCAAAGTTTAGCGCCCAACACTTGACTTTTTAAACTTAAGTGACCAATTGAAAACATGGACCTAAGTTCAGTGCCTAAAACTCGACATTTTAAACTTAAGTAACAAATCAAATATATGAACATAAGTTCAGTGACCATTGAAACAATTAATTCTATTTTAAGATAAAAATTATATTATTAATGAAAAATCATTGGAAGTATTAATATAATCTTCACCTTTATTATTTTATGAGGGCATGTTAAATTATTTTGAATTAAATGAAAACAATATAGCATTATTATATTACATGTGAATTTTACTTGTGTATTTATTAAAATGTGTGGTTGAAAATAAAATTTGATCATTATTTATATCAAAATTTTGCCAAGAGGAGACCACATTAATAGCATAGGATTTGTATCTATCAAAAAAGGGAAAAAAAATGTGAAAACAATAATTTGAACTGTAAAGTGTAAACATTCTAATAATTATACATTTAATTTTCTGGTACTATAATTTACCAAATTTCACTTGCACTGCACTTAAGTAAATGGTTCGTGGATTATTTACACTCGATAATCAAATTTATATGAGGAAATACTTCAAATTTTATTCAATTTACCATTTTTAGGATGAGAATAAAATTACTTAACCAAACTGGTATGTTAGAAAATGATTTGATGTTTTTGTTTTAATTTTTCAAACTGTCTAATCATGCATGACACGTGTCTCATTTGAATTTGAATCTGCATGTGTAGTATGATTGGTTAATATCAATCTGAGTTGCAAGAATTTTGGTTGTATTTAAAATTATCAAATATGTGGATAAAGTAAATAACTCTTACTTAAATGAAAAATACCATCTTATAAACTTATGATGAAGGTCGTGGTAAAAGTAATTCACTTTCAACTACGATAATCAGCAACGAATTTTTCATTGGTAATGATAATATCTCTTTACCAACAGATATTCTGTGTCTAATATGCCCGTTTAACATTTGAATATTTCACCTACGGATATTCCGTTTGTAATTAAAAACGGATTATCCGTTGGTAAAAGTAATTTGATTATCCCACATCGAAAGTTTACAACAAAATCTTTGGAGTTATCCTTATAAATTTGTGGTCCAATAAGTGGTTAAATAATATTTTGACTTTTCAATTCAATTGTTTAAAAGTTTTAAAAAAATTATAATTATTAAATAAATAATAATAACAATAATAAAAAAATAAGTAAATAATTTTTTTACTATGCCTCACACCTATATGACTATTTACAACATTAATTTTTACCAATTGTAATGATAGACATTTACCAACCGAAATTCGGTTGGTATTGGTTAAGATTTTTACCAACGAAAATTTCGTTGGTAAAAAATTCACACATTATCAACGGAATTTTCGTTGGTAAAATGTTTACTCTTTACCTACGGCACAATCCGTTGGTAACTATCAGCGACCTTCAAATTAACAACGAATTTGTGATTGCAAATATTTAGTTGGTAAAGAGTAATAGCAACGAATATTAGGATTTTAGGAATGGAAAATCCGTGCCTGAAGTCATATTTTTTAGCAGTGACTTAACTTCTATCAAGGGCTGCCCCCACCTCTATTCATTTTAGCCTTTAAGAACTTTGTTACATAATTAAATTGCTTCGCATATAGCCTAATTAATCTAGCACATAGATTTTTATGCTCCTAACTCCAATACCGCATAAGCGATTATTTTTACTTGATTATAAGCATGGGCTGCGTGGCAAAGAAAGAACCAGCTAAAAACAATTTAATATATCATTAAATTGAGGAGTTAGCTTTTTGTTACTTTCTTAAAAGATGTCTCAATTTTATTGGTCAACATTAAGTTTTGAAGTTGAGACAAACAAAGAAGTGTGAAGGCAGGCGTGTGTGTGTTAAGCAATGAAAGGAAATTTTGATAGCGCATCAAGGTGAGAAATAGATTCATGAAGTTCGATAGACAACTTTTTGTGTATATGTAACGACGGAGAAGAGAGAAGGAGAAAAATGAGAGGAGAAACAAAACATATTTGCTCCAACTAGCCTAAATTCGATCTTATCGATTTGATGGAGGCAAGTTGATCCTAAATTGACCTTGTCTAGCTCGATCTACATCGAGTTATTTTGATCAAATTGTATTATCATCCATTTTAATGAAAAAAATATATATGTATGTATGTCTTCATAAACTTTTGATCAATGACTATAGCATGTTTAATTGCTTCATAAAAATAATTAAATCGAACCCATTTTAACTTACTTTTTAAGAAAATAACTATTAAACACAAACAAATCCCTTATTATCCTTTCATATACATGCTTGCAATGAAAATAAAATCAAACTCATATATCTATGGAAATCCAAACCAACAAACGTATAACTTCTTGACAACTTCATGGGACAAGCCAATATAAATCCATAATAAGGACTCAACATGGTACCAGCCAGGTTAATTCCTATTGAGAAGTTCTTCAATCATTTGCAATGTAGTTCTTTCCTCTTCATCCATCCCATCCGGACTGGATGCTTTCCCTTTTGAACACTCCGGTGTTCTCTCAGGCGCCGGCGGAGGAATATCATTCTTCTTCCCAAGCTCAATAGTCATCACCCAATTCGAATCAGAACGTGGCCCGGCCCGCATTTGCCATACCCCAATATGGCTGTTCTCTGTGTCTAGCCTTAAGCAAGTGAGAGAAGGAGATGCCGATTTAGAACCCTTGCGAAGTTTCTCGCTCAGAACAGTTGAAAGAGAGGAGAACGAGGAAGATGATAAATCTACATCTCCGCAACTGTCCAAAATTGGGAAGTTTGTTTTAGCATTTCTTCCACTCATTAAAATTGACGCTTTGTCGTAGGCCCTTGCCGCCGCCTCCGCCGTCTCAAAAGTCCCCAACCACACCCTTCTTTTCCTGCAACACAAGTAAAAACTCAAACTCCATGCATATATATACACAGAAGAAATTACATGGCATTACAGTTTACATGAAGAAGAAGAAACTAAAAGGTGAAGAATTTGAGAAGTGTACAGTAAAGGGTGGCGAATTTCAGACACCCAGGAACCCCAGTGGCGTTGCCTGACGCCTCTGAACTTCTTAGATTGTACCATATTTGTTTGTCAGAGAGAGAGGTACAAATTCATGAGGGAGAAGATGTATGTAAAAAAAGGTTAAATCACAGGGAGAAGATGTATGTATAATATATAGAGAGGAATACTGGTGATATTTTTCCTTAGCATCTCCCTGTGATTTATAGCATTTAACAGATCAAAAGAGGTTTTGTCGGCCAGCCCAAAGTATAAAGCGCTTGTGAAGGATGCTACTACACCTGTCCCTACATTTCAAGTGTACTAGGAATTTTTAAGGAATTATTCTTTTTGTATAATCGGGGTTGACAACCCAATTGACAATGTACTCATAAGAGTGGGACCCACGATTTTTTTAATTTAGCGTGGCCCCCCTCCCATGTGTTTAATTATCAATCGAAATTGTCAACCCCGATTGTACACATAGCACAATTGATTTTTAAGTCTCATTTTAAAGAAAAAATGGCTATCTATGGTAGATACAGAGACCATAAGAGTTACTTGATAATTCTCGATTAGCGCAGATAAAAGATGCCTTATCTCACTTATTGTCTTCAATAAATAATCTTCAAACAATTGCCTCTCACGTAATATACATCTTCCTATACATAGAAGTACAAAGAAAGCCGACGAACAATCGAATGAACAGGGGCCGGGCCTAAACGATATTGAAGATGAGTCCACCTGTCGACAAACTGCTTAATCGAATGAATAGGGGGCTGGGCCTAAACGACATCGAAGATGAGTCCACGTATATATATATATATATATATATATATATATATATTGTTATCTTTATTCTTATATGTAGGCATGTACTCGAGTGAACCATTGTATTGTTCTCTTTATTCCAATAGGTAGGCATGTACTTGAGTGACACCATTGTTGTGTATGTGCATGTGCATAATTTAGCCTAGACAATGCCAACAGCGGGAGAGTTTAGCTGTTGATTCCAAATTAACAGACTTTTCCAGTTTGAACAAGTTGACAATTGTGAGTACAAACATAATTAGTTAATGCTACTCTACGTATTTAATAAAATAATAATAATTAGGCAGTTTTACTTGTACACTTATAAGTCATATTCCATCACATTATTGGTTTAATATTTTTGAAAAAAGCTAATTATTAGCTACTTAATTTTGTATTTAAGGGCTACTGATTAATTAATATATAGTCATGAAAAATGATATTGTCAAATAACATAATTTCAAAAAATAAATAAATAATTGATATCGACGATAACATTACTCGTTTGCTGGAATTTTTTTCTTAAACTAATGTCATTAAGTATAGAAAAAATTGGAATTAATTTGATGGTGAAACTAAATTTCCCAAACACAAATTGAGTTGCTTGCCTAACCACGTCATGTTTAATGGTAACGTTTCCGCACAAACTAGTCATGCTATCATGTGATGCTTCGTGGCAATTTTTATAGTAATTTAAGGGTGTCGATACGATGATATTTATTTGTGATAATTGTGAGTGTTTGATATCGTGACAAGTTACATAGTATAAAAGTAAAATGTCGATTTTACGAGAAATACGTTAATGATTAATGACTTACTAAAATATGAACTAAATTTATGCTAATGTGATCGATAATCTAACTTTTAATTAATTTGATGATTTAATATTTTAGGACTCAGATTTCATCATGGTTTTTCCGAATTAGCTTCGTCTATCACGTTTTGACAACTATTCATGTGTGAACCAACCGAAATCCTCTTGAGGATTTGATAGTTTATATTAAATAAAAGCGAACCTACTTAAATATGAGAATTTACTTTGTCTTGAAACGTGATAATTAAAATTAAGCCTCCTTTGACTAATTTATTAATGATTTATAAATTAATTATCAATTGTCAAATTTCATTTTCAAGAACACATTCTAATGGACCATAAGTGATATTCACTCATTTTCTATTTAATTATAAATTCTTCCCAAATGAAAACTAAGTCATTCAAAGTAGATTGTATCAATTATCCTAATTAAAGTTTAATTACACATCTTTTGAGCAAGACACGAAGTGAATAAGAGACAGCCATCGCCCGATTTTTGAATTAAAGTACAAGAAACCAGTGATTGTTGAGTTGCCACCATTCCTCCTCCTCCTCCTCCTCCTCACTTTCAGTTGGATGCTAGTATATATATGAATTAATCTACTTGTACAATCATAATTGACAATATTTCTTCACAATTTTTTGTTTTATATTTATAGTATTTATATAAAATGTAAAAAAAAAAAATAATCAAATTAGATGAAGTGCCCAAATGGTAGGAAATGTGGTATTTGTGTGGGACGTCAAGGGTTTAGGTCACTCTCCACGCAATTATTAAAAAGTTTTGATTGGGGCTTTGGGCTAAAATAATTTTTTTTTTATTTTGAAAATTATTTAATGGGTCAAACTTGTATTTTCTAACCTTTTTTTGTAACAACCCACTACTTATAATCATTAAAATACCTATTATTCCCGGCCATTAACATTCTACATTATTCTCTTGTCATGGAGAAGACAGTTACTTCCAGTTTTGCCTATATAAACTTATGTTTTAGTCTGGGAAATACACACATCAAAGAAAGCAGAAAATCGTTTGAAAATAAATCTTATTTTTCATATTCTGAATTTTTATACTCGATTTTTACATATATTCTGGAGTACCTTTGAGAGTTCTGAAAACAATTTGTGATTGCTGCACAAGTAGTTTACGATCGTTGTATCATTGTATCCTGGGAGTGGTTGTCTACGGAGGTTGCAGCAGTTATCGACGGGCAATTTTATTTAAGGATATCGTGCTGTCATGAGACTCGATCGAACGATAAGTTTTATATTTATGTATTTTATTGTTCTGAACATTACTGCAATTGATTATTTTTCCAACATGTTTGATATGGCAAAATCTGGACAGTTGATTAAAAAAAAACTGTTTTTAAATTTTTTTTGAAATTGATGAATGTGATGATGATTGTCAACAAATATTGTCAACTATCATTGTACATGTACCATGGTTGGATATATATAGAGACTTCTTGGCCTCGAAATGGATGCAAAAAGTGTTGTTCTTACAACCTCAAAATAAAACTACCGTTCGTGAGTTGAGAGTTGGTTAAGCAATTTTTTGAACACAAAATTGAGCGAAGCTACATAGAAAATTTATAATACATCTCTCTCTCTTTTAATATTGTTTTATCATGTCCAGCTCGTCCTAATAGAAGTTCAACTCGTGCGTAGGAGGGTTATTCACGTTAACACAATTGCTTAATACAAGAAGAATCAAACAAGAAATTTTAATTAGTTGGAACAATTTCAGGACTTGCAACGATACCCATAAAAAAAAAATAATAATAAAAAAAAAATTGAAATTATTTGATGACAAAACAAGTTGGGCATGCAAATTTCGTGCACTACTGAAGCCACCAGTATAAGCCCATCAGTTCACCTTCTATATAGATCAAGTCCTATCAACACACTTTTATCTTTTAATTTATTTCTTATATATACTAATGTATTTATCTTAAGGTGTTAATTGTTTCATTGTTCACTTAATTTAGGTTCATAACTTCGATTGGTCATTGAAATTTAAAATATTTAAGTTTTGGTCACTGAACTTAGGTCCATATCCTCGATTGGTCACTGAAATTTAAAATATAAAGTTTTGGTCACTGAACTTAAGTTCATATCTTCAATTGTTCACTGAAATTTAAAATATCGAGTTTTGACCAATGAACTTTGAAAAATAATGTACATTATTCACTGTAAACTCAATATTTTTCAAAATTCAACATTTATACTAATAAATAACGCAGAACATTTTCAAAGTTTAGCGCCCAACACTCGACTTTTTAAACTTAAGTGACCAATTGAAGACATGGACCTAAGTTCAGTGATTAAAACTCGATATTTTAAACTTAAGTAACAAATCAAAGATATGAACATAAGTTCAGTGACCATTGGAACAATTAATTCTATTTTAAGATAAAAATTATATTATTAATGAAAAATCATTGGAAGTATTAATATAATCTTCACCTTTATTATTTTATGAGGGCATGTTAAATTATTTTGAATTAAATGAAAACAATATAGCATTATTATATTACGTGTGAATTTTACTTGTGTATTTATTAAAATGTGTAGTTGAAAATAAAATTTGATCATTATTTATATCAAAATTTTGCCAAGAGGAGACCACATTAATAGCATAGGATTTGTATCTATCAAAAAAGGGAAAAAAAATGTGAAAACAATAATTTGAACTGTAAAGTGTAAACATTCTAATAATTATACATTTAATTTTCTGGTACTATAATTTACCAAATTTCACTTGCACTGCACTTAAGTAAATGGTTCGTGGATTATTTACACTCGATAATCAAATTTATATGAGGAAATACTTCAAATTTTATTCAATTTACCATTTTTAGGATGAGAATAAAATTACTTAACCAAACTGGTATGTTAGAAAATGATTTGGTGTTCTTGTTTTAATTTTTCAAACTGTCTAATCATGCATGACACGTGTCTCATTTGAATTTGAATCTGCATGTGTAGTATGATTGGTTAATATCAATCTGAGTTGCAAGAATTTTGGTTGTATTTAAAATTATCAAATATGTGGATAAAGTAAATAACTCTTACTTAAATGAAAAATACCATCTTATAAACTTATGATGAAGGTCGATGATACTTCTGGAAAACACAAATGATGCAAATCTTCGTAAATAGTAATTTAATCTCTGAATTTTCAAAAATTACAAACTAAGCCAAGAGATCTTATAATTCGCTAATATCTTAAGTTTGCAGCTTTTACCAAAAAGTACCCAAAAAAATAATAAAAAAGGAAAATCTAATCCTTCAGTTATTGATGTAAGAAGAACAGTAAACGTGGATTCTTTTGAGACAACAAAAACAAGAAACTGGTGGGCCCGTTTTTTATGGCTTGTCCAAATTAATAACATAGTCATGCGACCTTTCTTCGTGAACGTCCCCAGTTTCTTCTGCTTTGGAAACTGCACCGAAAAGATAACAGGATAATGCCAAAAGGACGTTCAATTGCGTGTTTCTACAGTATTGAAAAGAAAGTTAAAAGACCCACATCTGCTGGGTTCTGAACCATTTGTTTCGGATTTTTTTATTTTTATTTTTTGAGAATTTGAAATCATTCTTGTCCTCCACACGATTTTTTTATCAATTTCATTGCCAAACGTTTATGGAATCTAATTTATGTTTGTCCGGCATTTAGGATATATTGTTCATCAGAAATGATCTCCTAATTATCACTTATGCACCAATAAGATGACATATCATTAAATTTATGGAATCTACTAGTACTTTATTCACCAATTAATTGATGTGTCATATCACTAGTACTTAAAGGCATGTTTAAGCCACATTTTTTCAAAAAAATACATTCTTAAACAGTAATTTGACATCATTTCAACCACACATTTTTCAATAAAATAATATTACACAAAAATTCAAAATTTTTCTTTATTTTTTAACCACACATTTCTCAGCAATACACTATTCAAAAATTCATTCTAAAGAAAATAATGTGGCTCAAACAAAAGCTTAATCTAAATTATGCACCGATGCTCATTAACTCATTTCTATATTGTTCATAGGTTCGACTTGAGGAACAATAATTTTAATACGCAGAGTATAGACTATGCCTAATGCTTGATATTCAATTTTATTGCAGTGACAGGCTCAAGATAGAGGGGGACATTTGTCAATATATGATTGGATAGTTTCCAAAAAAAAAAAAAAAAAAAAAAAAAAAACACAACATTCAATCACTATATGTCATACCACATTATCACCCTAACCCTGTCATTGTCCCCGACCAATGAGCATTATTCTCTGATATTTTAATTATTTTCGAACACTTTAAAGTTTAAACCATTAGTTAGTCTTTAACTATGTGCTTGTTTGTCTCCCATTTTGGGAGAATATGTCTTGAATGATAGTTTTTAGAGAATGTTACTATAGGAAACAATTTATTTTGTTAAACAAAGACAAATAGGGCCATATGTGTTATGATTCGGAACAATAATTTTACCATGCAGAGTATAGACTATCATTTTTTTTTGTCCCCATTCTCTTTTATTTTTTTCTCTCTTATTTTCAACCATACAATCTTTTATAAAATAATATTACACATAAATCAAAAAAAATTCATTCTTTTTCAACTATACATGCTTTTAAAAAAAACACTATTTCAGACATTAAAATTTGAAAAAAAAAAAATGAGTGCCAAACGAGGGCATATGCTTGAAGAAGTCTGATTCCATAACTAAAATAAGGGGTTGAGCCTTATTACCTTTTAATTATTTTCTGACACTTTAAAGTTTCAGCCATTAGGATAGTATTTAACTACACGTTATGATTTTTAATTTTCCTCATTATCTTTTAATTTTAATTATTATCTATATTTTAGTCATTGTATTAAATAAGGATTATAAGCCTTAATGACACTTAAGATTTTAGTCATTTAAATCGAAATTTGTATCTGATATGGCAAGTTTGGTCATGCTCGATCATTTATCCCGACGAGTGCGGCTAACCTTTTTTACGATATCAGGTCATGACTGCTCGGGAATCAGTAAGTCCTCGGGATATCCTTGCTCGAGCTTGACGGTTCAACCAATTCTCATATACATGGATGTCCTCGGGTATAAGACCTCGGGGAAATTCCTTGAGGTCATCAACTACCATCTTCCTCGTACTAAGTGGGTCTATCCCTTAAGAACTCTTGTCTGAAACAAATACCTCAATCCACATCTCCTAAATCCAAGAGAGTCCTCTTAATAATCGGTCTTCTAATCACAATAGGATTCAAACGATGCTTTCTCATGGGACTTTATCGGATAAGGATTCCCAGATAGTTGAGTCCTACTAGGAGAATATCACCCACCACTATAAATACAGGACCATGGGTCATTATTCAGGTACGTTTTTCATTATTCTCCAATTTATAGCCTCACACATATAATTCTTTTTCTGACGTAAGTATCGGAGGAGCGACGAGAACATACATCGTTGCTTTTGTTTCAGATACCGGAAGATTACGATCGTGCTCATTCAAATCCTAAAGCTCAGGAAATCAACAGGTACTATTTTTGGAAGCATCATTGGCGCCGTCTGTGGGAAACGCTACCAAAAGTCATGGTTAACACACGATCAGGTCTTCCTCCCGCAAGCTCATCCGCTCCCATCCCTCAACCTGTCAAAGATCAATCGGCTCCTCATGAAGAATCGTCAAGAGTGCCCACACCTCTGCCAGCGGTCATCACAACCGAAGCCTTTGAAGAGCTCCGTCAGCAGGTGGCCACGCTCATGCAACTGTTAAGTCAAAGAAATTCACATCCATCGCCAGCGCAGGTAGAGCATGGCGGTTTTATGGCTGATACCCGAGCACGACCACCAAACCCCACAACTGGTGGAGTAGGAACCTCGGGTATTCACAATATGGCCTCGGGCTCGAGATCGGTTGCCATGGATTCCGGTGAAATTGCCCGAATAATTCAAAAATGAATTACAGCTGGCCTACAACGGAATGCTCGAGGGCCAACGGGTTTCACTCCTAACATTCCATTCACACCAGAGATATTGTCATATCCCTTGCCCGACAGATTCAAATATCCTCGCATTAAAGAGTATGATGGGACGACCGACCCCATCAACCATCTCAATGTATATACTGATGTCATGAACTTGCAAGTTGCACCGGATCAGGTTATGTGCAAAGCCTTTCCATAAACGCTGACTAATACTGCTAGAGATTGGTTCTCAACATTGGAGTCCAACTCCATAGCCTCATTCTCAGATTTGGCTGATAAGTTCTCAGCTTTCTTTGCAAGTAGCAAGCGAATCAAGAAGATCGCGGTCTTTCTCATGCAACTGCGCCAAGGACCAAATGAAACCCTACAAGGTTTTATGACAAGATTTAACAAGGAAAGACTTCAAATACTCGACTTTCACATCACAGCAGCAGTTTCTGCCCTCATCTATGCCATAAGGTGTGAGGCCTTCAAAATGTCTTTATCAAAGACCCCACCACAGACAGTGACCCAGCTCCTTAACCAAGCTGAAAAGTACATTAGTATGGAGGAAACGCTGAATCCAAGGAGAGTTGGTTATTCTCATGAAAAGGTCGAAAACAAGAGGCAACGTGATCCCATCCCCTGGCATGAGCTTCCTCAGGATAAGCGCAGGAACGAGGCGCTGTCAGCACCTCTCACTCGGTTGAACACCTCTAAGATAAACATCTTGATGGAGATTAAGGATATGAAAGAATTAAAGAGGCCTTCAAGGATAAAGTCGTCCCTTGACACAGGAGATAGGAGCAAGTATTACGAATTTCACCGTGATCATGGGCATACCATAGAGGATTGTCAAGCTTTGCAGCGAAAAATCGAAGCTCTCATTAAAAGAGGATTGTTAAGAAATTACATTGGTCATGATAAACGCCCGAGGAATGACCGCAACAATCGGAAAGAGCCTGGAGCTGGAAGCAGTGCTCAACCCACTGCCAGGACCATTAATATTATCGTTGGGGAGATAGCATCTGGAGGAGACACAAGTAGTGGGCGAAAGCAGTATACCCGCCAACATGCTCATACCCCAAGAGAATCTTGTAATGAAGTCAAAGACATCACTTTTAGAACAAGAGATTTGGAAGAAATATCATATCCTCATGACGATGCCTTGGTCGTCTCTGCAGTTGTGGCTAATTTCGAAGTAAAGAGGATTCTGGTTAATAATGGGAGTGTAGCAAATATACTCTCGCTGGAGGCTTTCACCAAAATGGGGATCTCTCCTAAACAACTCAAAGTAGTAAAAACTCCTCTACAGGGATTTGGTGGTAGAGTCATTATACCTGAGGGCATCATCGAGCTCCCACTTACATTAGGATCTGGTAATACACAAGTGACGGAGAGCACACCCTTCCAAGTGGTTAATACCCCAATGGCCTACAACATCATTCTGGGAAGATCCAAGCTATTGTATCAACTTTCTACCTGGCTATGAAGTTCCCCACATGTCATGGTATAGGAGTAGTTCGAGGAGACCAAACAGCTGCTAGACAGTGCTATGTTACTAGCATCCGAGGAATGAGTACAAACGTCATGCAACTTTCAGACCTCGAGTTCGAGCCAAGGGATAGATTGGCCCCTGTTGAGGAATTGGAAGTGGTCGAGCTCGAGCACGGAAAAGCGATAACTATTGGTTGGGATCTCAAGGCCAACCTCCGGGAGGAAGTCATCAATTGTCTGTCCCGCAACATTGATGTTTTTGTATGGAAGGTGGAGGATATGCCAGGAATAGACCCAGAAATAGCTATCCATAGACTCAATATCAGCCCAGGGGCCAAACCTGTTAAGCAAAGGAAGAGTCCGTTTGCGCCGGAAAGACGTATAATCATTTAGCAAGAGGTTGACAAATTGGTGAGAGCGGGGTTCATAAGGGAAGTCCAATACCCTGATTGGCTCGCTAACGTTGTTCTTGTGAAGAAGGCCAGTGGTAAATGGAAGGTCTGCATCGACTTCACAGATCTCAATAAGGCGTGCCCAAAAGACAGCTACCCGCTACCCAGGATTGACAATCTTGTGGATAGTACATCAGGACATAAGCTGTACAGCTTTTTAGATGCATTCTCAGGGTATCATCAAATCTTCATGGCCAAAGAAGACTAAGAGAAAACCTCATTCATGGCTGATTCAGCTATATATTGCTATAGGGTGATGCCATTTGGGTTGAAAAATGTTGGAGCGACCTATCAGAGGCTCATCAACAAAGTCTTCGTCGATTTAATAGGGAAGAATATCGATGCCTCTGTGGACAACATGGTTGTAAAGAGTAAGAAGGTAGAGCAACACATATCCGACCTAGAGGAGGTGTTCGTCACTCTACGAAAATATAAGATGAAGCTCAACCCAGAGAAATGTGTATTCGGCAAAGCTTCGAGAAAGTTTCTAGGTTTCATGATCACTCATCGGGGGATTGAGGCCAACCCCGATAAGATTCAGGCTTTGGTAGCAATGGAATCACCAAGGACCAAGAAAGAAGTTCAAAAGTTGACAAGCAGGGTAGCCGCCTTAACCAGGTTCATGTCCCGAGCAGCTGACAAGTGCTTCCCCTTCTTCAAAGCCCTCAGGGGTAATAATTGCTTTAAATGGAATGAGGAGTGCGAGAAGGCCTTTCAAGAGCTCAAGCAGACGTTGGAATCTCCTCCTATCCTTACCAAACCCGAGCTCAAGGAACGTCGAGAATTTAAAAATATATTACAAGTAACTTGGTCTTCCAATTTTCAGTAGTCAGGCCTGCGTGCCAAGGCTCACATTTTTAGTTCTCAGGCCTGCGTGTCAAGGTTTACGTTTTTAGTTGTCAGGCCTGCGTACCAAGTTTATTTTTAAAATATAATGAGAATTAAGCTATTCATCAAAATGTGATCTCGCTACTAAAAGCCTTGCCCCGAGCAAGCACTCTAAAAGCCTTGTCCCATGCAAGCAATTGAAACCTTGCCCCGCGCAAGCAACTCAAGCCTTGCCCCGAACAAGCAATCAAAAAACCTTGCTCCGCGCAAGCACCTTCAAAATCTCCTCCCAAACAATAACAGAATGCAAAGTATCCCGGGCTCGGGTTTGGTGAGGATAGGAGAAGATACGACTTTAATGAAATATCAACGTTTGTTATCGAGCATAATGGAAAACAGACAACAAGATAAAATGGAGCATTCATTAAATCGAGCATTCATTTCAAAAAATATTCTTTCCAAAAAAGCCCAAGACCGGGAAATGTACATGGCGAAATATAAACGGGGGAGGGGCCTAGGATATTCTATTCTTGGTCGTCCCCGAGAGCAGTATCAACATCCTCGAGCGCATCCTCATCCTCGACTGCATCATCGATTGTGTTGTCAGAATCAGACAGCTCGAGGGTCTCAGCTATGTTCGGGATCATTTTCAGCTCCTTAGGGGCAACCCCGGGCATCTTTATCATGAGGAAGGCCCGGGCTTCTTTTAGGGCGTGAAGGTACGAGCCTAATGCATACTCACCCTTCAGCCTATCCATCTTCTCGGACTTTTTAAAGTCCTCGATTGCTGAAGCCCGAGCCACCTCAACCTTAGCCTCAAAATCCTTTTTAAGATGTTCAAGCTCGAGCTTCACCTCTTCGGCCTCATCCTTGGCCGCCCCCACTTCATCCCGAGCTTTCTTCAGCTCGTTTCTCACATCCTCACGCTCCCTCTAGAGCTGAGATCGAGCAGCCTCAGCATCAGCAAGCTTCTTATCTCAAAGCTCTACGGCTTCGACCAGCCCAGCCATCTTGTGGGACTCGTCCATCCCTTGCAGAGAAAGGCCTCGAACGACACTGAGTGTCTAACAACCAAAATCAAAAGAGGATTAGAACGGGAAAAATACTTGGCACAAAATCATAAAAGATAAGACAATTACTTTTAAGGTAAGGAGCTTGAGGGCCTTCATGCCCTCGTCAAACCCGACGTCGCCTCTGTATTTTAAGACAATACTTGGGACCAGATGGCATCACTCAAAATCCTCGATGATCGAGGCAACAGGAGAAATAGAGTCATCCTCGAGATCAACAACCTCGGGGGTTACCCGAGGAGGTAGTGGCTGTGATGGCCTCGGTGTCTATCTAGGAGAACCCCCTTGTCATTGAGGGAGAAGAGGGCTCGAATCTCGAGGCCTTGACGACTCTCCTAGACCCCAAGGAAGATCATCAGTTGTGTATACCCGGGGCCTCTTTTTCCCCTTCTTCTGACCTAGAGCCCTAACCTATGGCTCCTTGGACTTCGAGCTCACTACTCGACGAAGAGCCAATGGATCAAAAGACATTTCTGCACAAAAGAAGTATTAGGAAAGAGCTTATGATCGAGCATAATTCATAAATCAAACAGAAGAATAAATATCCTACCCTCGAGGCCTTTCACACACGCAAGATCGAGAATGTCATCCCTGAGAATATCATCTATATCATAGACCAAGGGATCGAGATCCTCTAGCATCTGTTGATCCCTCTCTGTAGTTTCGAAGTAGGCCTGTCCCTCACAAAATTTTGCTGTACCCGAGGTATTCCACAAAGGCCAAAAAGGGAGATCGGGATCCCGAGCTATAACATAAAATCACTTATCCTTCCACCCCTTCAGTGAACTAGGCATCCTCGGGATCCTAAATGAACCTCGAGAGGAAAGGTAAGCGAAGCAGGTGAACCTAGGGAGCTGTTTAAGCTCGAACACCATCCTACAAAGGTCGAGATAGGGGGTGATTCCTAGGAATCTACGGGCGTTGAAGAAATAGATTAGCATTCTCCACCCATTGGGCACTAATTGCCCCGGGCACATAGAATGCTCGACCAAGAAGCCTACAAAGAAGGGGTGCATGGGCCACTTGAACCCAGCCTTCAAAGAGTCCCTAAAAATCACAAACTCACATTCCTATGCCCTATTCATTCTATCCTCGGGGTCGAGAGACCTACAATCATTGTAGGGCATGAGCCCATATTCCCTCGTCGTCTGCATAGGTAGGTATTCTTTAAACCTACATTGGGCGTCGGGAAACATAAGCTCGACAACATCTGGCTCCCTAGGTTGAGCATCTAAAGGAACAACAACAGGTATTAACTGAGCCCTACGATCCTCAGAATCACCCGAACTCTCAGATCCCCGATCACTCTCAATGCTCGACATATCTCTTAAATTTAAAACTAAATAACTTAAAAGTCCAGAGCCTTACCTCAAGGAATCCGACGCCCAAACAACAAAAGCTAAGTTTATAGCTTGACCTCGACCTTGCACTTGAAGATTTACAGAGAGTAAAAAGTGAAAAATAAATAGGAATGGAGGGTATTTATAGGACCTTGGGAGGAGACCAAGGGTCAAATCAATCTCAGCTTTTGACCCACGCCACGTGTCTCCCATCCAGAAACCCCTCACTTTTTACTGGAACAGCTCATGCTCTTGCTACTTCCACACAGACAATTCCTCGAGAAAATTAAAACAAGGACGACATCACTTATCAACAAATCGAGCTCTATGCATCTCGCACCCTGGCGTAACTTCCTTAGCCCGATCCCAGGGTCGAATGCACGGGGGCCAGTGATATGGCAAGTTTGGTCATGCTCGATCATTTATCCCGACGAGCGCGGCTAACTTTTTTTACAATATCAGGTCATGACTGCTCGAAAATCAGTAAGTCCTCGGGATATCCTTGCTTGAGCTTGACGGTTCAACCAATTCTCATATAGATGGATGTCCTCGGGAAAATGCCTTGAGGTCCTCAACTACCATCTTCCTCATACTAAGGGGGTCTATCCCTTGAGAACTCTTATCTAACACAAATACCTCAATCCACATCTCCTAAATCCAAGAGAGTCCTCTTAATAATCGGTCTTCTAATCACAGTAGGATTCAAACGCTGCTTTCTCATGGTACTCTATCGGATAAGGATTTCCAGATAGTTGAGTCCTACTAGGAGAATGTCACCCACCATTATAAATACAGGACCACGGGTCATTATCCAGGTACGTTTTTCATTATTCTCCAGTTTATAGCCTCACACATATAATTCCCTTTCTGACTTAAGCAATTGAGGGGCGACGAGAACATATCTCGTTGCCTTTGTTTCAGGTACCGGAAGATTACGATCGTGCTCATTCAAATCCTAAAGCTCAGGAAATCAACAGGTACTATTTTTGGTAGCATCAGTATCCATACATGAATCAAAGATTTGTTTTAATCAAATTGAATATTCGGTATATTTGCAAAGAACCAATTAATGTTTCGCGGTATTTAATCAATGCGTTTTTAAGTAGTTCTTTTTGTTAATCACTTATTTATCGTTTCACCCTACATTATATATATATATATATATATATATATATATTTTTTTTTTTTTCCATCAGTGCGGTGTGTCGACATTCCACCATGATAATTTCTTTGAATCCTTCAACTTTTACGTCATTATGGCTAAGAGTACTTCGTAAAATTTGATTAGTAGACTGTTTTTGGTCTTTACGTGTGTCTAAGATATTTTAGCCTCAGTTTGATGCGCATCAAAAGAGTTTTTTTCTTTTTTTTTTTTTTGTGAAAATGAATTTTAGAATAGTAATTCTTTTAGAGAATATGTGATTAAGAAGTAAGGAAAAATTTTGAAATTATATATAAAATATTTTATTGTGAAAATGTGTGGTAGAAATAAGTTTTTGATTTGGAAAAAAAAAAAGGCTTCGGAGAATGGTAGACAAATAGAGAATTTATTGTTAGAATTGATGGCTGCCACTTTCCCTGAACAGATCAAGTCTCCATTTAACCTCGATTTTTGAGATTTATTCTTTTCAAAATTCATTAGTTTGATCAGTTTTTCAATCACATATTTCATTACTTTTTAGTAAATTTAATAAAAATTTGATTTTTAACGAAATCAAACGAACTTAATTTACGTTTGCATACATCAAATCAACGAACTTAATTTACGTTTGCGTACATCAAATCAGCATGTATTTATAGCAATAGAAAAGTGACTAGCAAAATCCTTCCTGATAAGTAGTTTGTAAGCCCCATTATTCTCCAAAAATGAATTTTAGAATAGTGATTTAATGAAAAATATGTAATTAATGTTGGAAAATTATTAATTTGTCAAATAGGCCTACATATGTAATTAATTGTGTATAAAGGTCATTTTAAAGTTAAGTTCAAAATTTAAGTGATATAACAAAAAATTAAGTAATTGGGTTTTAGACATTTAAATAAAGTGTGGACCGTATTATATGTTAGAAACAATATTCCTTTTGTTGTAGAAGGAAAGATTATTAGGATTTAGAGGTGAATGACAATTACACCCTTATAGCCCTAGAAATAATTACTATTGTATCCCTAATTCTATCCTATAAATACAGGACTTTGATTCTTAATAAAACACACAAGTCTATTGACTTCTCTCCGTTTTCTTTTCTTTTCTTCACTTTTATAACACGTTATTAGCACGATAGCTTAATTTTTCAAAGTTTAGTAAAGAATCATGATGGATTGTGAAGACATCTGCTTGATTAATAGTGCAACTACACATACTATTCTTCAAGACAAAAAATATCTTTTGGACTTAACATTAAAAGAGAATAATGTCAATACAATATCAGGTGCATCGAATATCGTTGAAGGCTCCAGAAGAGCTTGTATTATTTTAGCAAATAATACAAAATTATATATTAACGATACACTTTTTATCTAGCAAAATCAGAAGAAATTTGCTTAGTTTTAAAGATATTCATTGTAATGGATATCATATTGAGACGACACAAGAAAATAATATCAAATATCTTTGTATAACTTCTTTTGTATTTGGTCAGAAGCAGATAAAAGAAAAATTTTATGCACTCCCATCTGGCATGTATTATACATTTATAAAAATGGTTGAATCAAATAATGTCACGAACCAGAAGTTCGTTGACCCAAAAAATTTTATACTTTGGCGTGATCAACTTGGACATCCTAGAGCTATAATGATGAGTCGAATAATAAACAACTCACATGAATATCCTTTAAAGAACCAGAAGATTTTTTTACCTAATGATTATCCATGTGTAGTTTGTTCACAAGACAAGTTAGTCATTAGACCTTCAACTACAAAGGTTAATATTGAATCTCCAACTTTCTTGGAAAGAATTCATGGAAATATATGTGGGCCAATACACTCACCATGTGGACCATTTTATTATTTTATGGTATTAATTGATTTTTCCAATAGATGGTCACATGTCTGCCTATTTTCCACTAGGAATGTAGCCTTTGCTACTCTACTTGCTCAAATTATAAAATTACGAGTACAATTTTTCGATTACTCAATTAAAACTATTCGCCTTGACAATGCTGGTGAATTTAGATCACAAGTATTCGATGATTATTGTATGTCAATCGGGATTGTAATAAAACATTCAGTTACACATATCCATACACAGAATGGTTTGGCAGAATTGTTTATTAAACGTCTACAACTTATTGCTAGACCATTACTTATGAAAACAAAACTCTCAGCTTCTATTTGGAATCATGCCATACTACATGCTACATCATTGGTTCGTATTAAATCAACTGTCTATTATCAATATTCACCTTTGCAACTGACATTTGGTTATGAACCTAATATTTCTCACATACCGGTCTTTGGTTGTGCCGTCCAAATTTCTATTTCACCCCTCCCCTCCCACAACGTACTAAAATGGGTTCTCAACGAAGACTAGGAATTTATGTGGATTTTGATTCACCATCAATTATAAGGTATCTTGAACCATTAACAGGTAATTTATTTACTGCACGTTTTGCATATTGTCATTTTGATGAAATGACTTTTTCAACTTTGAGAGGGGAAAAATTACATCTTGAAAAATAAGGTAAAATTTCTTGGAATGAAACAACTCTATCTCATTTTGATCCCCGTAGCAATCAATGTGAGCAAGAGGTTGAAAAAATCATTCATTTGCAAAGAGTTGAAAATCAATTATCTCATGTATTTGTTGACACAAAAAAGTGACAAAGTCATATGTTCCAATAGAAAATATTTTAGCAAAATTTGATATCCCTGTAGAACAATCTGCTGTAGCAAATGAATCTCAAATACGCCAGAAGCGTGGTCGATTAGTTAGTTCAAAAAAATCTGTACCTCGAAAAAGAAAAGTACATGAGAAAAACCAACCAAAAATTTCGGAAGAAGTCACATTAGAAAAGATTTATCAATCAGATATTGAAAATACGGTTCTTGAAGAACCACAAGTATTCGAAAATAATGAGATTTCAATAAATTATATGTTATCTCATAAATTATGGGAACGAAATAATGTTGTTATAGACAATATTTTTGCCTTTAATGTGACTTTTGATATTATACAGAATGGGGATCCTAAACCACAGTCGGTTAAAGACTGTCAAAATAGAAATGATTGGTCAAAATGGAAAGAAGCCATACAGGCCGAATTGAATTCTTTGGAGAAACGAAAAGTATTTGGACCTGTAGTTCGAACAGCTGAAAATGTAATCCCTGTTGGACACAAATGTGTCTTTGTACGAAAAAGAAATGAAAATAATGAAATCACAAGATACAAAACCTGACTAGTATCTCAAGGTTTCTCATAAAGATCAAAAATTGATTATGATGAAACATATTCTCTCGTAATGGATACCATCACTTTTAGATTCTTGATATGCGCCTTCTGGATGTAGTAACTGCATATTTGTATGGTTCACTTGATAGTGACATATACATGAAAGTTTCTGAAGGACTTAAGGCACCAGGAACAAACGATACATGCCTGAGAACTATGTTCTCAATTAAGTTGCAAAGATCCATTATATGGATTAAAACAATCCGGACGCATGTAGTATAATTGCCTTAGCGAATATTTGTTGAATGAATGTTATAAAAATGACGATGTTTGCCCATGTGTTTTCATAAAGAAAACAAATAGTGAATTTGCAATTGTGGCAGTTTATGTTAATGATTTAAATTTAATTAAAACTCCTGAAGAACTCAACAAAATTGCTGATTATTTGAAAAATGAATTTGAGATGAAGAATTTGGGAAAAATCAAATTTTGTCTTGGATTGCAGATTGAATATTTTGCAGATGGATTATTTGTTCACCAATCTACGTATACAGAAAAAGTTTTTAAAACTTTTTTACATGGATAATGCACATCCATTAGCATCACTTATGGTTGTTCGATCACTTGATGTGAAAAAAGATTCATTTCATCCACTTGAAGATGGAAAAAGTTCTTAGTCATGAAGTACATATCTTAGTGCAATTTGGAGCATTAACTTATCTTGCAAATTGCACTCGACCCAACATAGCTTAGTTTGTAAATCTCCTTGCAAGATATAGCTTTACACCAACTCAAAGACATTGGAATGGTGTTAAACATATTTTTCGTTACCTAAAGGGTACTATTGATTTGAGATTATTTTATTCTCAAAAGTCGAGATATGCTTTAGTGGGATATACAGATGCAGGTTATCTACCTGGCCTACATAAAGCTAAATCACAAACAAGTTATGTGTTTACACGTGGAGGAACGACGATATCATGGACATCTGTGAAGCAATTCTTGACAGCTACATCTTCAAATCATTCTGAAATTATTGCAATCCATGAAGCAGGCCGAGAATTGTGTATGGTTGAGAAACATGACACATCATATCCAAGCATCATGCGGATTAATTTCAACAAAGTGGCCTATTTATTCACAAAAGCACTACCAACATCTACATTCAAGAAATTAGTTCATGAGATTGGAATGCGTCGACTCAAAGATTTTCAGTGATCAACATCAGGAAGAGTAGTTGTTCTCTTTTTCCTTAGCTTAGGTTTTGTCCCACTGGATTTTTCTAGCAAGGTTTTAATGAGACAGCATTTATTTTTAGTACTCCAAAATAACTGTACTATTTTTCTTTCGTTTGATTTTTTTCCCATTGAGTTTTTATCAAACAAGGTTTTAACGAGGCAGATATTTTGTAATATGTCATTCAAGGGGGAGTGTTGTTAAAGGAAATATTATTAGGGATTAGAAGTGAATGACAGTTACACCCCTGCAGCCCTAGAAATAATTACTATTGTATCTCTAATTCTGCCCTATAAATACAGGACTTTGATTCTTAATAAAACACACAAATCTATTGATTTCTCTCTGTTCTGTTCTCTTTTCTTTACTTTTATAACACCTTTCGAATTGCATTTGGCGAAATACATATGTAAACTATATATAGGGTCATGATTCTCAATTCATATTCTCATTTTTTCTGTCATCACATCAATAAAAAAATACAAGAGAAAACATGTTGAAGAGGAATATCCTAAACCCACAATCAGTAACAAACAATCTACAATCAAGAAAAAAAGAATTCAAAATTTCATAATCAAGATTAAAGATCCGAAAAGACAAGATTCAAAGATTAAAATTCAATATTCAAGATACAAATCAATGGATCAAAGTAAATTCTGCATTAATTATTTTCATTGGTGATTTGATATGAAGGTTAGGGCTTGACAAACTCCGGAATCGAACCGACTAAACCGAACCCGAATCGAGCGGTTCTTCTTAAATTAAATACCCGAACAAATATCTGAATAAAAAATCGACGGGTTTGGTTTGGTTTGGTTCAGTCCAGTTCTCGGTTCTAGATTAAGAACTGAAGAACAGAATCTCCAAAAGAAATTTTTAATTAATTTATTTTAAATAAGCCAAATTATTTTATTTTTTTAAATAAATTTACTAACTAGTTAATTTAGCTTAAGCCAAAAAATATGATTTCCTATTTCTAATTTCCAATTTAAAGCCAACTTAATCAAATTGACCTAAATTTTATCTAAATTTGTTACTATACCGGAGTGCCGTTTCTACCGTTCTGGAGAAATTAAATTGAAGCTCGACAATGCCTCTTTTAATTATTTTGAGCTTGCTATCTTCCTCTTCTTGTGATTTTAACAATCAAATTTATGGAGAACTCTGCAAAAAAAAGACGAAAAAACACATAAGATTGAATTACATTATTTTTTAAGAGCTAATTGAATATATCATTAATTAAATTAATATATCTTTGTAAATATTAAAAAATTTAATTATAATATGGAACCGAATGAAACCGAACTCGAGCGGTTCTATAATTAAATTTGGACCCAACGATTTTACTTACTAAATACCCAAAGATTTCGAATCCAATTCGGTCTCGTTAGAATCAAACTGAACCTGACCATATCTAGCCCTTATGAAGACCTTAGCAATTATGTAAAGTTTATAAAGTTTAAATTTCATAAAAATTTTAATAATTAAAAAATAAGAAAAAAATTTGGATTTACGTGTAATATTATTTTATTAAAAAAATATGTGATTGAAAATAAGAGAAAGAAAATATTTTTGAAAAATAATGGAGATCAAACAAGTGCTAAAGATGAAGAGCCCCACTACGTGTCCAGGGCCACATGGGTCCTGGACAACCAGCTTTTTCCAAAGATGAAAGGGGATTTTAATAAGAGTTATGATGTACTTACAAAATTGGTTGATAAAGTAATATCTACGTTAATCCTTCCAAAAATAAATTTTTAAATCATTGTGTGAAGCAAACTCACCTATAAATCAAACAAAAAAAACCCAATTAATGAAGGATTTGCAAAGATTAACTTCAAGAAACTTAAAACCAAAAATTGAAAAATGGAAGAACGATTTTCCCCTTTTTGATTCGGCTCAGAAATTTGATCCACACCACAAAGGTATCTCCAATTTGAAGGTCATTATCAGTCACAAAGACAATTTCACAAAGAAGGCAGTGAAAGATTTGTTTTGCACTAAGCAGAAGGAGAGTTTCTCTCTTTTTTTTTTTTTTTTGTGAGAAAAGTAAAGGGTGAATGATTCAGTTTATAGGCTCCGTGGGGAGAACGAATTTCCCAGAAATATTGCAAGATTAGGATAGAAAATCTGCAAGATTATGTTAACTAAAAGATAGACCTCATCCAAGACGAGATAAGGTAGATGAAGAAAGATATCGATTATATTTATCTATCTTTTCTTGTGATAAATCAAATTATCTCCAAATTGGGTATTCTGCATCTAGTCCAATGGACTGATTACCTCTAAATACCCAATATAATTGAGCTACTTTAATTGTGGTGTGGATTTAATTCTTCAATCCTAGGCTTATAGCCTATGAAGTTAAAACGGGCCTCGATTTTTCATCATCGCCTAGGGGATTTGGGCATCACTTACCAAACATGCCCAACAACCTCCACCTTAATGCCAAATCATCCAGCAAGTCAGATAAGATAACAAATAACTTAAGAGAAAAGACTTACAAGTTTGTACCAATGTTTAGAAGATCAAGGCAGCTTCTAAACTTTACCAATGGGAGCACCTTAGTTCCCATATCTGCAGGATTATATTTTGAAATAACTTTCTCAAGGTTTACCAGTTCTTGAGAAACCATATCTCTAATGAAATGCAATCTAACATCTATACGTTTAGTACATTCATGAAAGACAGGATTTTTGCATAGGTGAATAGCAGATTGACTATCAGAATATATTGTCACATTGTCCTTAAAAACACCAAGTTCATTTAATACACAAAGATTCTTTAAAGGCTTCAGTAGCAGCAATGTATTTTGATTCAGTAGTGGATAATGCAATAACATATTGAAGTTGTGATTTCCAACTAACATATGAATTACACAAAGTAAACATGTAGGAAAATGTAGATTTCATATTATCTCTATCACCAGTATAGTTAGCATAAGTAAAACCTTTCAATTTTATTCCTTCAATTCTAAACTTATATATTAAGCCAACATTGCGTGTTCCTTTCAAATATCTAAACAACCATTTCAAAGCCTCCTAATGTTTAGGACTCGCGTTTGACATATACCTACTAAATTTACTAGCAGCAAAGGCTAAGTCAGGGCTATTACACACCATTAGAAACATCACAGAACCAATGGCATTTATATATGAAATTTGTTTCATATATTCTTCTTCTTCTTCATTAGTAGGTGATTGTTCTTTAGATAATATAAAGTGATTAGCTAAAGGTAATGTAATAGGTTTACATTCATTCATGCCAAATTTCTTCAAAATTTTCATGATATATGGAGCATGATGTAAAAAAAAATGATTTAGACCTATCTCTTTGAATTTACATGTCCAAGATTCTTTTAGCATTACCTGGTCTTTCATATCAAAGTCATTACTTAAAGTAGTTTTTACATCATTTAACAACTTCAAGTTGGGATGAATCAAAAGCATATCATCCACGTATAGCAACAATAACACACAATCATTATTGTTTGCATTACCTTGATAGTACAAACAATGATCAAATTCACTCCTTTTAAAACCAATTGTCTTAACAAACTAATCAAAACGTTTGTACCATTTTTTAGGAGATTTTTTTAAACCATACAAAGAGCGTTTAAGAAAACACACATGATCAGGTTTTTGTTTATTTTTAAAGCCTTTAGGTTGATCCATGAAAATCTTTTCATCAAGTTCTCTATGCAGAAAAGCAGTTTTAACATCAAGTTGTTCAAGTTCCCAATTGAAATGTGCAACTAATACAAGTATAGTCCTAATTGTGGTATACTTAACAACTGGAGAAATGATTTCATTATAATCTACCCTTTCCTTTTTTGTGTAACCTTTGGCCATAAGTCTAGCCTTAAACCTTAAATCCTCTCATTTGGTAATTCCCTCCTTAATTCTAAAAATCCATTCACACCCAGTTATTAACTTATCTTTAGGTCTTGGGGACTAATTCCCATGTTTGATTCTTATCGAGGGAATTTATCTCTTCTTTCATCGCTTTCACTCAATCCTCAGATTGTTCACTCCTTAAGACTTCATCATACGTGTTTAGTTCCCTATAAACTAATTCTTCATAACTAGCATAAGTAAGTTCAAAATCAGACTCTAACCTTTGAGGCACCCTATGGGTTCTTCTAACTCTATCTCTAGCTAATTGGTAATCAAACAAAGGGTTTTGCTCTCCTTGATATTCCTCTATAACTTCATCTCTCTCAATATTTTACTCTAATTATCTTCTAGTTTAGGATTTTGATGCTCCACCTCAATTAAGATGGTGGGGGTTTGAACACTTAAGGACCTTAAATTTACTTGAGATTCGTCACTAATGTTTTCTTACTGTTTTTCTCTCAAGGTGTCACTTTTTTATTTTAGACATTGCATTTCAGACTCATTAAATGTAACATCACGACTTATGATGATTTTAACTTCATTTTGACTTCTATCCCAAAGCCTATACCCTTTCACTCCTTCAGAATATCCTAAGAAACACATTTCTAGCTCTAAGTTCTAGTTTTTCCTCATTTTGATGAGAGAAAGTATCACAGTCAAAAGTTTTTAACATAGTATAATCAACACATTTACCATACCATTTTTCATGTGGAGTATCACCATTTAATGCAGTAGAAGGTGTCAAATTAATCAGATAACACGGAGTGATAACAACTTCGCCCCAAAAAGATTTAGGAATTCCAGAACTCAATATCATACATCTAACTTTGTCAAGTAAAGTACGATTCATACGTTAAGCTCCCCTTTTTGTTGAGGTGTATAAGGAACATTTTTATGTCTAGTAATTCCACATTTTTCACACAAATCATCAAAATCATTATTACATAAATCTAGGCCGTTATCAGTTTTTAGATATTTTATCTTTTTGCCAGTTTGAGTTTCAACTTGCAATTTCCATATTTTGAAAATTTTAAAGGTTTCAATTTTATCCTTTAATAGATAAACCCACACCCTACGAGAGTAATCATCAATTATGGACATAAGATATGTATTACCACCCATTGTAGGATTAGTAGCAGGCCCCCTATAAATCAGTATGAATATATTCCAAGACTTTAGTAGTTTTATGCGTATCAAATGAAAAAGATGACATATGATGTTTACCAAGTTCACAGTGATTGCAAAAAGGCATATTAGACACACAGTCTTTTCTAAATACACCTTTATCATTTAGCAGTTTAAGTCCTTTAATACTTATGTGAGCTAATCTATTGTGTCACTTGTGTGTGTCATCAGTGTTGGTCAAATTTATAGAGGAAGTTGAATTTTTAACAATTTCAACAGTGGTCAGATAAATACCGTTTCTTTTAGTACCTTTACATGTGACAAGAGTGCCCTTAATCATTTTAAGCATGATATTTCCAATTTTACCAGTAAAATCATCAGTTTCTAATGCTTCTACTGAAATAAGATTCTTAGCCATTTCAGGAATATATCTAACTCCATGTAATTTAAGTACATAACTAGTGTCAAATTTCAATGTGATATCACCAATGCCAGCAATTTTATAATGCATGATTATTGCACAAAATAGCATGACCACTTTCAAATTCTTTCATATTTTCAAACCAGTCTTTATGTAATGAAACATGAAATGATGCGCTAGAATCAAGTATCCATTCATTTAAATGTGATTTCACAGTCAAATTTACTTCAATAGGTTCAGAGTTTAATAACATATATACTTCACAAAATTCATCAGAGGAAGTAATAAAATTCGCCTCATCGTGAACCTTTTCCTTTTGTTTGTTATTCTCAACATAACAATCTTTAATGAAGTGTCCAGTTTTACTGCGACCATAGTATTTTCTACCTTTAGTTATATTTCTTGACCTAGATCAACTTCTTCTTTTCTTTTTACTACCAGACGTGTGTCTACTTTGGTTACCATGGGTTCTAGACTGAGACCTACCTCTCATTATATGAACCTCACCACTTCTTCTCTCGACTCTCTCAGCTCGCATTTTCATTTCTTTACTTTTTAACGAGTCTATGACAATTTCAGTTGTCAAAGTATCTCTCCCGTACTTAATAACATTTTTAACTTCTCTATAAGTTTCAGAGATAACATTTAACAAAATTATTATCTTATACTCTTCAGATACTTTTTCACCACAGTTAGTGATATCTTGCACGAGTGTATTAAAGACATCCAAATTATCATCCAAATCTTTTGAAGAATCGATTTTGAAGTTAAAAAAGCTTTCAAGTAGAAAAAGTTTGTTTGGAGTTGACTTAGACACATAAAATTCCTCCAAATTTTCCCAAAGTTCTTAAACTGATTTTAATTTACCAACTTTTCTTAATACCACATCAGACAGGTGTAATATTATAGAAGTGTTTGCCAATTCATCCATATTCTCTTTTTCTTCATTAGTCAAGTTTGTAGGAAAAGAGTCATTAATAGCTTTGGAAACTTTTCATTGAACAAGAATACCTTTCATTTTTTATTGCCAAATTGAAAAGTCTCCTTTATCATTAAAGACACCCAACTCAAAATAATGTGTTGACATTTTACCCAAAAATGCACAGAACACAAATTTAGATATGTAAAAGTCACAGGTCACACAGATTACACGAAATAACAAGATTCCTATGGTTTCACAATAATACGCTATTCTAGAACCCCCAGGGTTTCATGAGAATCGAGTTCTCAAATCAAGGGAAGAACTAGAATAGGAGTCTGAGTATAAGTCTAAAATAATACGAGATAACGCAACGACGTTCAACAAATTAATCTAATAACGAATAACTTCACTTAGAAAATTAAACAAATAATGGCAAGTAATCTTAGGTTCTATCAACAAGTAATGTTTGCCAAGTAATGACAATCCTCAATCCTAATGATCACCCCACACGATGATCTGCTAGTGCGATAATGTAAAGTTTCAGCCAATTTACCAGAGAGGACTTGTCTGAGTCTGTAAATTATGAGAGATGCGAATTTACTGCTTTAGGCCCGCAATTTTGGCCTAAAGTAGCTCAGTAAATATGTGGCAATTTCGATCGTTGATCCACAAGAGCAAAATTGTCCAACTTTTTCTGTGTAACATGAAACAGAAAACTTCCAACATGAAAAATGTTACAAATAATGTGAGGAATAAACTGCTAGGAGACAACTTCCCCATAATCGACGTGACGCGCCGTCGTCGGAGATGCCACGTGCCGCACAGTCAGCACCGCCTCCACCTGCAGGTCTCAACCCTAGTCTCCGTTTCACCAATAGACTTCTGAATTGATGAAAAATTGAGTTTGCAGGTGCGATTTTTGTGCAAAAAAATGGGTAGTTCGATTTTTCTATTTTCTGCCAATTTCTGGTCGATTTTGGCCGGATTTTCATCACCACCACGCTATGATACCAATTGTGAAGCAAATTCACCTATAAATCAAATAAAAGAACCAATTAATGAAGGATTTGCAAAGATTAACTTCAAGAAACTTAAAGCCAAAAACTAAAAAATGGAAGAACGATTTCCCCCTTTTTGATTTGGCTCAGAAACTCGATTCACACCACAAAGGTATCTCCAATTTGAATGTTATTATCAGTCACAAAGACAATTTCACAAAGAAGTCAGAGGAGGATTTGTTGTGCACTAAGTAGGAGGAGAGTTTCTCTTATTTTTGGTGTGAGAAAAATTAAGGGTGAAGGCTCCAATTTATAGGCTCAGTGGGGAGAACGGATTTCCCAGAAATCTTGCAAGATTAGGATAGAAAATCTGCAAGATTATGTTAACTAAAAGATAGACCTCATCCAAGACGAGATAAGGTAGATGAAGAAAGATATCGATTATATTTATCTATATTTTCTTTTGATAAATCAAATTACCTTCAAGTTGGGTATTGACATTTAGTCCAATGGACTGATTACCTCTAAATACTCAATATAATTGGGCTACTTCAATTGTGGTGTGGATTTAATTCTTCAATCTTGGGCTTATAGCCCATGAAGTTAAAACGGGCCTCGATTTTTCATCATCGCCTAGAGGATTTGGACATCACTTACCAAACGTGCCCAACACATTGAAATCGATGATTTGAAGTTTGCTGACACTTATTTTATCGATCAAATTTGTAAACACACTTTATACAAATAACATAATACTTCTATTAAAGTGCCATTGGATTCTACAAATTCCGTTTTGCAGTTAACGCGAGTAGTTTTGCTTTTCACTTTATCAACTGTTAATAGTGAAAGTATGATCTGGACTTATAGTGGAACTTCCTGTTTTATATTTCAAGTATGTTTAAATGAGCTTAGAAAATTTGATTATAATTGAGGGACCCTGCTACAGGTACATCAAGTTTTACATAATAAATTACATAATGTCATATGTCACTATATTATTTATCAGTTTAAAAAATAATCAATTATTCATCCGATCTTTTCCCTCCATATCATTTTATATGATTCAATGTGTATCATTTTTATGTAGAAGTAGCATAATTAATAATTAAGTTTATTTATAAATTTTTAAATATATTTTTTCCATAAGCTAGTAGCTTGATCAAGTTGTGGACATTTTATCATGAGGAATTTGCCACGACCTCATGTATAAATATAACATACAAGGGCATGTTCGGTTAAATAATTGTGACAAATGTTTATAAATCGTTTATGAATGACCAAAAAAGAAGGGTTAAACAATTTTTTATCCACGAAATCCAGAAGCAATACTTATTTATTCATCACTCATTCTTATTTATTTATTAAATAGAGTTGTTTATGAACACTCCCCAAACAACTTTTGCGTTTATAAACAAGAATCCATTACTTGTAAACTTGGATAAGTGTGTTACTCTTAACTTATTCGACGTAGATTATTTGAAAATAAATTTTGTGGAAAATAATTTTTTAAGAATATATTAAATTAGAAAAAAAAATTATAAATTTACGGGTAAAACTTTATTTTATTTAGAGAGTGTAGGTAAGAAAATAAAACCTCCCTTTTTTTTTCCCTGAAATGTTCTCTGCCTTAAAACATTTCCCAAGAAAGTTGTTGATTTTCCCATCTCTTAATTCAGGGATTAGTTGAAAACTTGGTCAATAAACCAAAATATCAACAACCATTTCAACTGTTGACACAGACCTCGGATTTCACCAATTTCTTGTAGAAGTGCCAGTTGGATTGATTGCTAAATCTGGCCTCCCAATACTCTTGTATCCAAATCTCTGTTCATTAGATCAATCGACTGAAAATATCTTAAATAGAGCGATCAAATGGATTCTTTTCCAAGTACGAAAAGTATACATAAAGGGTCGATCCAGTAGCAAAGTAGTGGAAGATTTTCAAGTAGTCACATAGGCGAAGGTGATGAACACAACATTTCCCAAAACGAGAAAGAAACCTTAATTTTTCTGTGTAAAATTAGCGACTTAATTGGTGAAGAAGCCTATATTTTCAGAACACTGTTACTGTCTTGTCTTCAAATATATATATATCCCTTTTCCAAACCACCCCAAGATCTATCCCTCTTCGTATTCTTTCATCCTTGTGTCACAGTTTCTTTACCCTATGTTTACTTACATAGACAGAGACTTGGGATTCTGATATAAACTGATGGCACTCTCAAGAAACTACAAGCTAGCTCTCAGTTTTGCTGTCACTGCAGCTACCCTTTTCTTTTCTCTCTCGTTACTCATTCCCAAATCAGGTAAAAGAAGAAGCACTGATTCTCAATTTTTGTGTTAAGCCATATGTGTTTTTCTTGACTGTGCAATAATCTATGTCAGTTGGGATTGGGCCATCGAGCTACAGTGCAACCGAGGAGCTAAGGAAAATGGTTTTGGGATCAAGACCGCCGGGTTGCGTGAACAAATGCATGAATTGCAGGCCATGTGAGGCCACAGTAGTGATTCCTCCCCACCGGAAAAAGGTCTATGAGAAATCATCAAATAGAGAAGATGACACTTACTATCTTCTCTCATGGAAATGCAGGTGCTGAGCTAAGCTGTATCAACCTTGAAATTAATCTATTATAACAACAAATTAATATAATAATTAGCTTAATATTGTTGATTTCTCATTGCCATTTAATCTGCTTGGACTTGATTTATGCATGGCAATTCTTCCCGTATTTCTTTGTCGTTTTCAGGTTTTATATTCGTTTCAACTGCGAAAGGACATGTCTCTTTTAACTTTAGTAAAATGAACAAGGTCAGAATATCATAAATAGAACCAAACATGGAGTGGTCATGTCTTTGATCATCAATCAAAAGTTTCAATGTTACTATACCTAAGGCATGCTTCAAAAAGTTGCTTTCGCCACGCATATTTGTTAAATATTTTGTTGGCTAAAAATTAGTCGAACTTCATCAGTTAATTGCACGTTCTATTAAATTTGTAACTTTTATTTATTTTTCACGAAATTCACCATCTTTTGTTAACTTTTAACAAAATCAGGTAATCCTGCGTTCAGTATAGTTTTTCAAACATGCTTTTTTTAACAAAAAAAAAAAAAAAAAAAAAAAAGTTGGCTTTACTTGACTTTGGTTTGTGTTAAAAAGTTTCAAATTGGACATGTTAAAAGTGAACGATTTCTATCATTAACGACTAATTGTTCAAGTTATAATGACAGCTTGATTACAACTTTAAAAGATAATATATTATGGAATTGGGATGCAATTTCCTCTTTCTCAATGCATCAAATTTTAAAAAAGTCTGCAAAAGCAGATTATAGTTTCTAATCTACAGTTTAAGTTGTTGGTCGATCGTACGCTGACTGGGTAACATGCCAAGCAAGCAGATTTTTATATGGCCCTCGTTCGGCAACAATTTTTGAATAATGATTTTTAGAAAAATGTGTACTAATTAAAAAGTAAAAAAAAAAGTTTCAAGTTTGCACGTAAAATATTTTATTACTTAAATATAATTGAAAATTAGTACGTTTGAAAAAATGAATTTTAAGATTACGGTTATCAAACAAGGGCATAGTTGTTCAAGAAACTTAAATTGAAAAGGGAAATGCTACTCTGATGGGGGTCTTGATCGACACCCCCTCCAGTAGGGGGGTGCCAAATAGTCGCATGTCATAGGGGCCTGTTAAGGCCCTTGTTCATTTAACATGTCCGTATTGAAAATTGATAGACCCCTTGATTTGGTTAGAGGTCTCACTTACCTTTCAATGGTGATATGTAACACTATTAACAGAAGTCTTTGACACGATTGGAATCATTTCATGATCAACTGATTTTATGATTTTAGTTGATTCATAAATAATCTCAACTTGTAATGGTTTATTTCAAATCTACTAAACTTTGGGAACAAAATGAAAATGCAATTGCAGAAATTAGTGCACATTTTGCTTATATCATTGTATCACGAGCGCTACATCTCCAAAATGCACAATGTTATCGATTGAAATATGTCAGAATTCTTGAACCATATTCTTGGATGATATGCATTAATTGACTAAAGAATATGTCATATCTTTGTTGTATTCACATTCATACCTAGCGTACAGCAACAATTTGCACGTCAATCAGTAGCTATGAATATTAACAACCATTCTTCACTTCTACAAAATGTCTTTTGTTATACAATTTTTTTTTTCACTCTTTATTCTAATTATAATACTTTATCAAAATGGTGCCACAAGTGACTACACACATTGGCATAATAGAAGTATAGAACCAGAAAGCATGTCTGATTATGTGGAAGGAATGGAAAAAGGATCATCCTGTCCTCTATAAAATTTTGTCTCAGTAATCAGTAGAACCCACTTTTAATGGCAGGAAAAAAAAATACCCAACAAAAATTTGCTCCAGAAAATAAAAATAGGATTGTGCAGTGTAATGATCTAAACATGAAATGAAGAGTATAAGTTGGTAGGCATTCCAGAGGCCTAATTAAAATGCACAAACTAGATGTAAAAAATGAAAATGATAGCCAAAATACTGCAACAGTTTCAAAATAATTCACAATCCGACGGCATGACGTAAAACAAAGACAACTTGTCTCCCATATCATCGAACACGGCACACTTTTGCAAAACCTTAAAAAGCAACCAAATCCCCAAAACACTGTCGATTTCAACACATTGAAATTATATAAAAATGTCCTACTTCCTGTTCTTTTCCTCCCTAAGCTTCCTGGGAATGAGGTTGGGATCTGTTTGGTAATCCCCAAATTTTTTTATTATTGTCATACAGATAAGAGGATAAGTAAAACCTAGCAAGAGGGCATTCGAATCTTTCTAGCATCTCAATGCATGCTATTACGAGATCTATTGCTTCAAATGACATAAAAGTGAAGATTCAAGCAGGGAATCGAGTACCGTTAATGAAGCGGTGAATCATGAGCCGAACGAGGAAGATGAAGAATTGTCAAAAATCTTTGACCGCCCAGCTCGAATCGTCGAGAAACAAGATTCCGACATATCATTGCACTATTGGAATAATTCCATATGTGGGCTTCACATTCGATTGCAAAACTTACGGGTTAGATGTATGACTCATAATGATATTTGTAATTGGGCCAAATTTGTTAAATGATCAATTGAGCCTTTTGCACCTTACAGATTGTGATTTATTTGGTGTGGTAATTTTAGGTATGTGGGTTGGAAAAAAACCCTGATTAGAATTCTAGTCGTAATGGAACGACTCAATTATTTCCTATATAAAGGCTAGGTCCCCTTTTCTCTCCATATATATGTTATATTAGATTGCCCCATTGATAGCTAATACTTTGTGAAGAGCAAGAAGGGGAAGATTTTTGCTACTATTACAACTATTATTCATATCAACAATGATTTCCGCAGGTATAAATTCATTTTATTAATTTAATTTTTGTGATTCTTGATTCTTAGCATGAATAAATTAAAATTCACAATTGGTATCAGAGCCTTCATGCTGAGATCAGAATCCCTAATAAAAGAAAAATAATATCATATCTCGTTTTCTACCTGGATAATTGAAAGTTGGCTTTCCATATTGTTATTGTCCTGGCAACTTGAGAGAGTTAGTTCATACCCTCCTCACCAACACCTTGATCTTATATACAAGCATATACATTGTATGCACTTGCACTTCAATTTCTTTTTGGTTTGAAATTAGCGCTGCAAAACGCCAACTCCGCCGCCATATTACATCAATTCCTTTTTAGGTTGTAAATAGCATCTTGAATAATCCATAAAATCAAAACCCATCATCTACTTTTTGCCTCAATAATTATAAAACAGATTTTAAATGGACCAAAGAGTTTGAAGAAGAAGGGATAATCGATCGTGGGCGTATTTATTTGTTCTGTGAATATTTATCTATTCTGTGAATTCTATGAGGAATGAATCTTCAATTGAATTTGTGTATGGGTTTTTGCCAATGGTGATTACCCAAAAAAAAAAAAAGGCGAAGTCACGCTGTTGCCCAAAAACGCCGCCGGCGACATGGGCGGCGCCGGGTACTGCCGGTGCCCCAGAAAGAAAACAAAAAAAAAATTCAATTTCTGTGGAGAACCAGCCAAGGTAGACGGGGGCTTATGCCGCAAATAACTAATCTTCAAACCCCTGTTTGTAATTTGAGATTGGGGGTTAAGTTTGTTAATAATAAAAGAAGGGCCTGCCTGTAATTTAAGAAACTGGTGGACCTGACTTTAATTTCAGATATAGAGTCAGAGTGTAATTTTCAAAAAGGGGATTAAATTTGAATTTTGAAGTTGGATTTAAAAGTCCTTACTCCAATATTTCAATTTTGATCCAGTTGAAATTTTATTTGTTGATTGACTCAATTAAAATAAATAAATAAATAATTGATTGATGACTTTTATATTTTTCATTAAAATGTTTATGCATTTAAATGTTTCCATTATTTGTGTGCTTGAATTTCAATTTTTATGTATACTGAAATTTTTGAAATTTTGTTACCAATATCGTCTCTCAATCACATATGATTTTTTGTCTTTTATCTATTAATGATTATGATTTGTTGCGTAATTATTGTTTTGTAATTGAATTTTTATAGAATTTGAGACGATCCTTATTTTTTCCACAAAGAGAAATATTTTGAAATAAAAATGGGTGGTAGTTGTCAAAGTGACACGCTCATTATTATTTATTCGATTTTCTCTGCAATATATATATATATATATTGCGCAACAATTTTTGTTTATTGCATATAATATCTTGCCAAATGTGTTATTATATGTGATGTTTTGGAAAATGGCATAAGGCAGTTAACGATCTTATTTTGGTTTAGAAATTTCCTTCTGCCCAAAGGTGTTGGTATTTCGAAAACCAGTGTAATTTTGTTAACTAGCTACATGATATGTTTTAAGAGTACCTTATAGCATGTTGTATTGTCGACCCAAAGGTGACTTTATGATGATGCATCTAGGCTCTTACCGTAATAAAATCCATATGTTTCCATTAAGTTACAAACTATCTAATTAATAACCCATATTAATTAGTTGGATATTACATCATCCATTTGATTACATGCATTACATTTGGATGATATTAAGAGTGATATTTTATGTTTTCACAGTTTATAATACCTTATCTCTTTCGAATCAGTTGTCTGCTATTGAAACCTTCACTGGGAATAACTATATGAGATAGAAACGAGACGTAGAAATAACACTTGGTCTTGGTCTTTTGGGCTTGAATTTTGCAATAGAGAAAAAGCTTGAGAAACCCACAGATAAGAGTACCATTGAATATGTAGCCGAGCATGAAAAGTGGGAAAGGGCTAACAAACTTTGTTTGAAAATCATTAAGCGATCCATATCTGATTCCATTCTAAGTGTCATCCCCGATAATGAAAATACTAAAAGTTTTATGGGTGCCATAGGAGAAATTTTTATTGAGTGTGATAAAGTCGAAATTGAAGATCTAATGGATAAATTGATGAGTATGAAATATGATGGCACAAGTGGTGTAAGGGAGCATGTCATGAAAATGATAAATATATCATATAAACTAAATGCTCTTGACATTTCCATTACGGAGCCTTTCCTGGTCTATCATGTTTTGAATAGCCTTTCTAGCAAGTTTAATCAGCTTAAGGTTGCTTACAATGCTTAACGGGATAAATGGAATTTAAATGACCTTATAGCAGTGTGTAACCAAGAAGAGAATAGGATGCGCCGTGAAACTGTTGAAACTGTGCAATTAGCTTTTCAGCCATCGTAGAATTAAGGGGCCTTCTCATAACCATAAACCTAAGTTTCATAAGGGTAATAAGTCCCACCGAAGTCAGCAGAATAAAAATTTTAGTGGTCCCAAAGGACTTATAAAGAAAAAATGATCAATGCAAGTTCTGTAAAAATAAGGGTCACTGGCAGAAATACCGTTTTAAGTTCAAGACTTGGTTGGAAAAGAAGAAGAGTTCTCTAGGTATTCCCTTGACCTTAGTTTATTTTGAGTCTTCTTTAGTAGATGTGCCGTTGAATTCTTATTGTGAATTCCTTGCAGGGGTTCACAAGCAAACGGAGACCAAGTGAGAATGAAGTAAGTTTGAGCGTTGCAAATGGAGTTCAAATAAATGTTGAATTTATAGGAGTAGTGAAGTTGACTTTAGAGTCTGATTTTTATCTTGTTTTGGAAAATACAGTTTATGTACCGCAAATGAGACGGAATTTAATTTCTATATTGAAACTTGATACTTGTGGTTTTACATTTAATTTTAGTAATCGAATGGTTGAGTTATTTAATGATTCTCGTTTAATTGGAAATGACATTTTATGTGATGATTTATATAAATTATCTTTGACTCATTTTGGTGATGTCTTATGTGTTACCAATGTATAAAAAAATGACTTTAATTTGTGAATCATCGTTTATATTGTGGCATAAGCGTTTGGGTCATATCTCTAAGGATAGAATGGAAAGATTAGTAAAAGATGAGATATTTCCTCTTTGGACTTCTCTGATTTTGAAATCTATGTAGATTGTAGAAGAGGAAAGCTAACTAAATCTACAGGAAATGGTTCAACTAGGAGTAATGGAATTTTAGACTTAATACACACTGATATCAATGGACCTTTGCCTTCTACTATATGTGGGAATAAATATTTCTTAACTTTCATTGATAATTTCTCACGATATAGATATGTTTACTTGATTAACGATAAATCACATGCACTTGAGAAATTCAAAGTTTTCAAACTGGAAGTAGAGAAACAATGTGGGAAAAGTATCAAAATTGTAAGGTCTGACCGTGGTGGTGAGTACTATGGGAAATATGACGAGCCTGGTCAAAATATGGGTGATTTTGTAAAGTTTTTACAAGAGTGTGGAATAGTGCCCCAATACACCATGCCAGGGACACCTGAGCAGAATGGTGTTTTTGAAAGACGTAATCGAACTCTAAAAGATATGGTTAGAAGTATGATGAGTAGAACAAATTTGTCTGAATATTTGTGGGGTGAAGTCTTGAAAACAGCTATGTATATTTTGAACATAGTTCCAAGTAAAGCTGTTGTAAAGACACCTTTTGAATTATGGACAGGACGTAAGCCAAGTTTGGCCCACTTTAAAGTTTGGGGATGTCTAGCTGAGGTTAGAATTTATAATCCATTTGAAAAAAAATTAGACCATAAATCAATTCATGGCTACTTTATTGGGTATCTGAATAGATCAAAGGGATATAAGTTTTATTGTCCAAATCGTGGCACTAGAATTGTGGAGTCCATTACTGCTAAATTTCTGGAGAACGATTTTGGAGATGGTGGGAGTTCCACGTTGAAAGAAATTCTTGTTGAACCTAATAAAGTTGTTGTTCCAGTTCCTGTTATACAAGGAAAAAGTTGGTTCTTAACCAATTGAAATTGTTAATGAAGAACCGAGGAGCCAAGATGAACCTCCAATTTTCCCAACAACGATTGAATCGATTTCTGAGCCACAAGTTAGGAGATCACAAAGGGAAAGAAGATTTGCATTGCCCAGTGATTATATTACATATTTATTGGAAAGCAATTTTAATATAAGGCATATTGTTGATCATGTAACTTATAACCAAGTATTGACAAGTCCTGACGTAGATAAATGGATAGCTGTCATGGAAGATGAAATGAATTCCATGGAAAAGAATAAAGTTTGGGATCTTGTTAAACATCCTCCAGATGCTAGGGCTGTAGATAACAAGTGGATTTCCAAAAGTAAATTAGATTCAAAAGGAAATGTTGAATGGAAGAAAGCAAGATTGGTTGCGAAAGGTTTCACTCAACGAGAGGGCATTGATTATGTTGAAACCTTCTCCCCTATTTCGTCGAAAGATTCTTTTCGAATTATCTTGGCTCTTGTGGCACACTACAATTTGGAGCTCCATCAAATGGATGTTAAGACAGTATTTTTGAATGGAGATCTTTCTGAAATGGTTTATATGAAACAACCTGAAAGTTTTGTTGTGAAAGAAAAAGAAAACTTGGTGTGTAAGTTAAACAAGTCTTTATATGGTCTCAAACAAGCATCTCGACAGTGGTATTTGAAGTTTGATGAGGTTGTGACCTCTCTTGATTTTGTTGAAAATACTATTGATCAATGCATTTATCTCAAAACCAGTGGGAAAAATTTTATTTTTCTTGTACTATATGTTGATGATATTCTGTTTGCTAGCAGTAACTTAGGGCTGCTTTATGAGACAAAGAAAATGTTGTCTGCTAATTTTGAAATGAAAGATCTTGGAGAAGCTTTCTATGTACTTGCCATTGAAATACATTGCGATAGAAATCGTGGCTTATTGAGACTTTCTCAGAAAGCTAATATACTAAGTGTTCTAGAAAGGTTTAATATGCAAAACTGTGCTCCTGGTGATGTACCTATCATAAAAGGAGATAAGTTTAACAAAACTCAATGTCCAAGGAATGAGCTAGAAAGGGAGTCTATGAAGATGATTCCATATGTTAGTGCTGTGGGGAGCTTGATGTATGCTCAAGTTTGCACTAGACCGGATATAGCCTACGCACTAAGTGTCCTTAGCAGATTTCAGTCTAATCCAGGACAAGAGCATTAGAAAGCAACTAAGAAAGTTATGAGATATTTGAAGAAAACTGAAAGTTATATGCTTACATTCCAGCGTACAAATCATCTTGAAGTGGTAAGATATTCAGATTCTGATTTTGCTGGATGTTAAGATGATTTGAAATTAGCCTCGGGTTATATTTTTACACTAACTGGTGGTGGCATTTCTTGGAAAAGTGCTAAACAGACTCTAGTGGCATCTTCTACTATGCAAGTTGAATTTGTGGCATGTTATGTGGCTCCAGTCCAAGTCGTTTGGTTAAGAAATTTCATCTCTAGCTTGAAAGTTGTTGATTCCATCTCAAGACCGATCACCATCTACTGTGATAACAGTGCAACAGTATTCTATTCAAAGTATAATAAAAGTTCTGGTGGATCAAAACATATTGACATCAAATATTTGATTGTTAGAGACAGAGTCAAAGAAGGACAGATGAAAATAGAGTATATCAATACAGAGACAATGATTGCAGATCCCTTGACTAAGGGATTCGTTCCAAAAGTCTTTAAGACACATGTTACTAATATGGGCATTGTGGAAACATTTAATATTTTTGGTTAGTGTGAGTAATTTATGTAAAGAACTACATTTTGAGCTTGATCTCTTTACGGGGTACGTAGGCAACCCATATATTTTCGGGTATAGCCCCTTTTGATAGTAAAATATTTTTTCCCTATCCATGAACTATTATGAGTATGCATTTGACTTATGTCTTTTCATAATATTACTGTGATATCAAAATATGACGCATAAAGATATAAGATGAGTCTCTTTTGGAGACATGTGGCTTCATTTTGATTCTAAGCATTATGCGGACCGATATGAGTTAGCACAGTTTTTTATCACATTTGGTGCTAAGTTCATACCACATTAGTTGGAGGACGAGGATCCATGTCGATAAGGATGTTGGCATTTGTAGGTGTGGAATGGTCTTACATCGCTTAATTGGTATAATGACTTCCATGTTCGGTGTTAATATTCTTGTTGGACCTGATCATGTTACGTAACGTGTCATCATTGGAGCTATACTTTTGTGGCAACCTATGTAGTCTAACCCGTGTGTTAGAACTTTGTTATAACAATCAAATGTTTGTCCAAGTGGGAGAATGTTGGAATAATTTCATATGTGGGCTTCACATTCGATTGCAAATTTTACTGGTTAGATGTATGACTCATAATGATATTTGTGATTGGGCCAAATTTGTTAAGTGATCAATTGAGCTTTTTGCGCCTTACGGGTTGTGATTTATTTGGTGTGGTAATTTTATGTATGTGGGTTGGAAATAATCCCTAATTAGAATTCTAGTCATAATGGGACGGCTCAATTATTTCCTATATAATGATTAGGTCCCCTCTCCTCTCCATGTATATGTTTTATTAGCTTGTCCTATTGATAGCTAATACTTTGTGAAGAGCCAGGAGGGGAAGATCTTGACTGCTATTACAGCTATCATTGCACTTAACATTCCGCAAGGGAAAATCAATTTTGCAAGGAGTAAGATGATGTTAATTTATATTTGCTATGTGGTTTGTTGTAACACACAAACTTCTTGGTTATAGTAGGCTTTAAAATGTATAGTTAATTTTGTTAAGGTTGATCGATCGTCGGACATGTGTTTGTTATTATGGTTCATTGTAGTGTATTAACGGTTTGGACAAGGTTTGTAATTATGGTTTATTTGTACAAGGGCTACTGTGCAGATATCTCCGTATAATGATGTATATTATTCACAGTCTACATGCATTCATCCAAGACATCATCGGCTGCAAAACAACATGCACCACCTATAAAGTGATCACATTATAAATAATGTGTAGTAGATAGTAAAGGACAGGGTAAAGGGCAACTACTTCAACCTACCAATAATTCTTTGTACGAGATTGGAGCATATAAAATCAGGAGTTCCACTATGCGTACGGGATGAGGCCTCACAGAGCTCTTACGGAATACACATAAGGGAGGAAGTCGTCATTTTTTTTGCAATTTTTATCATCCATGAGTCTTGCATGGGGCTGATCTCATGTGTCTGTTCTGGGAGGGGTTCTGTGAACCCCTCCTCTAGACAAATGGCTTTGGCCTAAAATCGGTGGCACAACATCATTGCAGTAGCTATGGTTAATTGCGGTCTGAAACTTATGCAGTGTCATTAACATATATAAATTGGCTAGAACTTTGCAATCGTAATTGTCTAACTTTTTTGATATAGTTCCGACAATCATTCTCCACAAAAGTCATATTCTCATATCCACCTACTGTCATAATTGCGGAGTTACAACTATTGTGCAAGGGAATTCCTGCTACGTCATTCACTGCAAGCCTTCGTTTCACACCTACACTCAATTTTCATTTGCATCGGTACAACCTAGATTTGGAAGGGCTTGATTTGTGATTGTGCTCAGGGTACAGTTTGTTAATTCTCTATATTCCGAGACTATATAAAGATGTAGATATTTTTGCTTTGCACTTTGTCTGACTAGTTGGTTGCAACTTCAAAGAACCGCATATAGCATAACTTTTTCGACTTTCACGACTACATGTGTGAACGTTATATCTATCATAACTTCATCGTCTCCCTTTTTCGAATTCCATTTCCTCACTGAATATCCTACGACATAAGCACATCTTTTATAGAATTCCAGCTTTTTTTTCTATTAAACATCATACCCACCTCAGGCTCAATCACAACATTTCCTTTCACATTTTTCATTGTCCAATATGTTCAAATTGTCCATTGTGTTCTCGTTATCACATTCCAGCAACCAATCATTGTTCTCATCTTCCATAATTTCTTTTCATGCAACAAAGTTTCTAATTTTATTAAAAGTTGCAAGTTATATATAACTAACAGCAAGCCCCAAATTTACACCACATCTTACAAGTTTCTTACAAAGTTACAAATTTACACCAAATTTCTAACAAGTTAGCATAACAATCCGACCAAGTTCTCGTTTGTACCCCTTTCAAATTTCCTACAAAATTACAAATTTACACCAACATCTTACAACTTTCAGTACAAGTTCCATATCCACGAGAAGTCATGAAATATATTAACCAATGAAAAATACAGTTCAAGCAATAAGCAATTCAGCCTCGATTTCGGCATCTCGCTTTTTGTTCCATTTATTTTATTATAAAATTATAGTTTCAATCAATTCATTTGCCTGCCACGTCATCTTATTTAAATTCTTGTATGTTTTGTCTAAAAGGTTTCCGTACCCATAGATAAATTCAAGATAAAATGCGAGATTTATGCTAAAGCAACAGGGCCTCATGATAGGCATTTGGGATAGGGGTTGAGGTTCGTGTCCCCAGCCCTATTGCTATAGCTGGGCTGAAAATGAGAGCCACATTAGGTCCGTAGGCAGCACAGTCCACCTAAGTCCGATCTTTTCGATGTCTACAGTTCTGACCCATACTTGAATATCAGAACTCGATCCATAAAATATATTCATAACAAACGTTCTGCAGAACCTAAGATTAAATTTCGGGTTCAGATACAAGGCCAAGATGGCGTGACCTCGGCCCATGTGCTGCAACATCGAGAGCCGAGATCACGCTACCTTGATCCCTATCTTCAAACTCTGGATTTAATCCCTGGATGAGGAGCATTATTCTATTCATAAAGTTTTGACATCTTCCGGACAAAAACCCCTAATAACAATTCAATTAATTGAATATTTTGGGCACGTTATCCATACCTGACGTCCCTCTCTCACGGACTCGCTCCCACACTATTCCCCCACTCTTCATTCTATTTCGTTAATCTCACACGCATAATCGAACGTTCGAAAATTCTCCGTTGCCCGCACCGGAATATTCAGAGGATGGGCTTCTATTTAGCTATCCTGAAAACCACAATCTTTTAGCGCCACGTGTACCAGCTACGATGCTTCTGGAGAATTACTTTTGGAAATCATTAAACGAGGTATTAAATAGCTTCAACGGTCAAAACCACCTCACAGGATTCTGACACGATTCAAATCAAAAGGTTAGATCAATCTTTTGTTTCTTTAGAGGTAGTTTAGCTAATTTTGTTGTATTTGTAAATAAAAATCGTTTCGCAGTGGTTTAATTGGGACGCGAGAGAGAGCTCAGATAGGTAAAAAGGGGAATTCTCAAATAGTTTGTTTTCTTGAATTGGTTGTAAGTTGGTCTTCGTGTTGTTGTTTTTTGAGAGGTATTTTTGGTGTCGATTTGCAGGTGATAAGAATGGCGAAGGCTCAGCGGGGTGAGGTCGTTTCATTGGAGCTCCCTGCACCTGCCTCTTGGAAAAAAATGGTATTTATTTATTTATTTTGTTAAATTCGCTCTTAATTCTTCTGCATATACGAAATTTTGGAACCTTTCGTTGTAATTTGATAGTAATTTTATCGTTAGGGTTTATGGTAGAGTAATACTGCAACTGTGTTTTGTGTGAATTTTACATTTTTTCATAGTTGTTTATTAATTAGAGTTTCTCAATTCTTTCTATCATTTACTATTTTATTAGTGAAAACTTCTCGGTATGACGGTATTCAATTCAATCAACCAGTGTTTGGAGTGTTAATCATCTTTCACACTACTCCGTTGCATCGCATCTGGTTCGTTAAGTGTGGGTTTATACAGGGCAATACCAGCCTAAGCTAAGGAAGCCTGGCTGCCTTAATACCCTGCAGAACTGTCATCTTCAAATTATTTTTCTGTTATAATGTTGATTGGAGAGTGCCATGGTTCAGATTTAAAGTAGATTGTTATAAATATGGTTAAATTTGCTTCAATAAGTAAATTATATGTAGGTATCTCAACTGTCGCATGACAATCATATCTCTTCGACTCCTGAGTAATGTAGCTGCCATTTATGGAATTAATCTCCTTGAAAGATCTAACCATTTAGTAGCCTTCTTATGGTATATCGAGCCATTGAGGTTAGACAAGTGGTTATTGCTAGCCTAGGCTGTACAGTGCCTAAAGTTAACAATGCGCACGTGAAGTCACATTCACAAATCCAAGATTACTTTCCAATCGACAGTATTGTTCTTTTACCTCATATAAAATATGAAACTGCCGTAATGCTCTGTGGGACTATGAGGAATCTATTTTTGCTAGTGAAGAATCCTTATGTTTCTAAATGTGGATGGCTTGGTGGGTTGAGGCTTGTGCAGTTAGTCAGTGTATAATGAAACAAGAATTCTCGTATATAAGTTGATATTTCAAATACATTTATTGAATTTCGGGATGGAAAAAGGAAGATAGATGAATCAAATCCTACAGATATCTCTAGGCATGTAAAAGACGAGTCATTTGAGTGCCATCTTAGAAATTTTTCATGCATTTCTGTGATTTCTCATGGGCTAATATTTTGTTGTTATTATAAGTAAATTTTCTGTCCATAGAGTATCTTGACACTGTTAAATGACCTTGTTTTTCGTAGTACATGCCAAAGAAGGGAACACCAAGGAAGAATGAAGTATCATTTATTGCTCCTACTGGAGAGGAAATTAATAACCGAAAACAGTTGGAGCAGTACTTAAAGTCTCACCCTGGAAATCCTGCAATCTCAGAATTTGATTGGAGCACTGGTGAGACTCCAAGAAGATCATCGAGGATCAGTGAGAAGGCCAAGGCCACACCTCCATCTAATGAAAGAGAGTCGCCTAACAAACGGAGGAAGAAAGCATCAGGTACAGAAAAAGACAAAGAGACAGTCACTGGAAAAAAGGATATGGAAGGGAAGAAAGAAGTTGAAAAACAAGATGAAGAGGTTGATGAGAACAAAGAACAGGAAAAACAAACTGATATTCTGATGGGTTCTGAGGCCAAGAGCAGAGACAAAATGCAGGAAGATCCAGCTGAGAAAAGTAACCCTATGCCCGAGTTGGATGAGAAAGGCCGCAAGGAAAATACTGGTATAGATGTTGAGATGCACGGTGATAAACAAGGGAAGAGAGTCAATGATAACGATGAACCTACCGACAAAACTCACGATGCCGAAGAGACTTCAAAGGTGGAAGAAAATCAGTTATCTGGAGTGGAAGAGAAGCCGGATACTGGGGCTGCAGAACTTCGGGTAGATGATGAGAAACAGGTTAAGGCATGTAGTGTCACCATGGAAGCTGCTGATGGAGCTGAAAAGAAGATTCTTGGTGGTGCGGCACAAACTAACGGAATTCAGGATAACAGCGGGAAAAGTAATTTGCAGGTGGCGGATCAAAAAATGATTATGAAGGGGGACGTCATGGACGATGGCAAGGTGAATCTAATTGGGGCAACATTTAGCTCAAATCAGCCTTCTTTCGCTGCTACTAGTTGAATTTTCTGTTAATGTCTATCTTCTGTAGATCTCTGTTGCTTTATGTAATTCTAACATTTGCGTATTTCGATGACTGTAATATTAAATGATGACTAGGCGAGTCTTATTTTGAGATAGGCAATCAACCTTTCTGGACTGTTTATGACAATGTAGTTTTTTTTGTGCCTGCGTGGAAATATAGATTGTTATTGTAGACAGATTATGATGCTATTTGGTTAACTCGTATGTGCTTTGTTTGTTTATGCTCTATGGGATCGTTCTTACTTAGAAGAGTGTACTCCCAAACTCTGTTCGTTGCTTCTCTTGAATAACTAGGAGGCAACGTTGCAAGGGCTCAAAAAGTCAGTAAGGATGAAGGATAAACGTATTTGCAAGGGCTCCATCCATTCTCCAAGACCAAAGCAACAATAAAGCATTGGTAGATGAATTTTTCCATCGAACTTTAGAAAAAATGGGGGATAAATGTGTATATTGAATAAAACAGTGGAATTTATGTTGTTGAACCTTAATAGAATGTTTGGCAGGTAATACTAGGTACGACTAACTGGTGAGAGGTTGCTGATAGTAAGTTCAAGATTTTTTTTGGAGTTCAACCAGGTACATCCGTACATGCGAATTATACCCTTTTGTTTGTTTTTATTGGTAATAGATTTTTAAATGCATATGCTTGGTTTTATCGATAAGAGATATTTTTACAGTGAATAGTTTTTATTATTTTGTTGCAATTATATTTCTCTCTGCAATGTTATCCTTAATTATCTGAACCTTAATATCAGAACATCTCATCCTTACTACCTGCAACATGGCTGCTGTTGCTGCAGCGTCAACTGCTTCTCTTACTTCTAAACAAATTTTAACCACTCCAAGTGACACTACTAGTACCTCGCTTTCAACACATTTCATGTTCTACAGTCTTTTGCTTCTTCTGATCGTAACTGGATCCAGGTTTTCGTGGATATATCCATTTTTGTTGTTTATTTACACTGAATTGGGGAAGTTTCCATTCGTATATCGAAATCATTTTTAAACGGATTGGTCATCAAAGAGAGAGACTATGACTAATAAAATATGACAATGCCTAAATATTAAATAGCTTGAAAGCAATAGACGTGAAGGGGATTAGGGCTTTTCAAGTACTTGATCAAATAAGGATATTATATGAAGAAGTCCATGTACTAATGCACCTTTGTAGACCTGGGAATTCCGGTTATCATGTTCTTTATTGGCAAAAGTCCTTTTCTAAAGTGTGTTGCAACACATTTCAGAAAATTGTGCACAATTCAGGCAATTGGAAACTGAAGCTGACATGTACACGAGGGGGTGTCGAAGTTGAAGTTGAAGTTGAAATAAATAAATAAATCTGTCCTTTCTTTAAGCATTTAGACTTTTACATGAGTTAGTTCAATAGTTAATGCTTCTATGTTAAAACATTCCTTTAAGAAAACATAATACAGGGAAGAGATTGTTTATAGGCTTCTGCTGCAGATGCTACTTTCATGGGTACTCCTCTGCGGAGTTTTCATTCATCTATGAGAAAATTAGTTAAGATTAGAGGAAAGGTAGTTGCTGCTGCTGCTTCAGTTGCAATGACTCCAGTTGAGGAAGTTAAAGAGTGAGTTCTTAACTCGTCTCTATCTGGTGCTCACAAAGAATTATTTTCTACAGTGAATTAATTTACAATTTACAATATACCAAGCTTGATTTTAGAAAATCCATTGACAATGTTTCCAGATATGTACTTCTGACATGGGCTGAATTCGATCTTGGAAGAGCTCCAGTCTACTGGAAAACTATGAATGGGCTTCCTCCTACTTCAGTATGTGTAATATCAGTACAGCATAATGAGTTTGAAAATTCTTTTCATTTATTGAACTTTGCATCTGATTATGACAAAATTTGATAGGGAGAAAGGCTGAAGCTATTCTACAATTCAGCAGCTGGCAATTTTGTTCCCAATGAAGATTTTGGAATTGCTTTTAATGGTAATGTCTCACTTTCTGTCTTAACTTGCTATTTGGAACTTCATGATACTGTCCTGCATTAAAATTAGGAGTGAAGTTGTATCAAATGATAACCGACTTATTTCTATAAAGGTGTTGGTATAACTTACATGGCATTTCTGGATTGATTTTTATTAATAACTTGTGCTCATACTTTGGGAAACTGTTCAGTTTTTGTAAACATTTGTGTATCTGGTGATGTACTATTTTATGGACGTTCATTGATTTGCAGGAGGTTACAATCAGCCGATCATGTGTGGTGGTGAGCCAAGGGCGATGCAGGAGAAAGTTTGAGGAAAAGCTGATCCTCCTATTTACACAATCTAAATATGTATCCCAAAGCATGGTACCTCCATAACTAAATTTATTTCCACTTCTTGAATAGAAATTCGTCTACAACGTATTTGACAATTTAGCATTTGGCAGCAATAATTTGATATTCTCAATCACAAATGGAACTGAGTGGGATGGTTCTATAGATTGCAATTTCAAGTTCCAAAAGCTTGGCAAAATAAACAAATGGTCAAAATGTGAGTAATTGGCTCAAAACGTCTCTACCTTTTGAGTGTATTGTGAAAAATGTTACCACATTTTATTTTTTGACATTTCTGCCCCTATTTTCACTTTTCTTTGCGCTGAACGTTCTTTTTACCTATTTTTGACGTAAAATGATCAATTTACCCTCATATTTAAACAAAACAAAACAAAAAGAAAAGAAAAAAAAAATGTAACGATAGGCCCAGCCTTTTCATATATGCAAATGAGCCCAAAATTGAAAAAACACAGCCCACAACCTTCGAGCCTTTTCCACCCCAATGGCCACCGCTAGCCACCCCTGTTTTCCCCCTCCCCCTCCTCTCCGACGCTGCCGCCTCACCTATGAAGCTCTCTCCCACCCCTTTTCCAAAACTACCAAAACATGCTAACTAACTTCAAAATTTTCATTTACACCCCAGCTAAACCATTTACTTTCCAAAATCCAGTCGCATCTCTCTTTTACAATTCCCTTCTCAAAAGCCCCTTTAACGCTCAAGACCCCAATGAAGCTTACCTCTTCTTCGTACCATTTTCTCCCAACACCTTCAGGCGCTCTCTTGCGCGTCTTGTCAAGGACTTCAGAGTAAAACATCCTTATTGGAATCGCACACTTGGTACTGATCATTTCTTTCCTACAACCGGCGGGTATTGATTATTCGGCCGACAGGAATGTTATTGAGCTGAAGCAAAATTCTGTACAGATTTCTTTTTTCCCTGTTATCTCCTGTAACTTTATCCCGCATAAGGACATCACTTTACCTCCACTGAACCCATCCACTAGCGTCGTCTCTGCTGCACCGGAGAATGCATCAACGATGTCGTTTCTGGGTTACTTAAAATGGGATGGAGAAATGAGTCAAATTTCACGGAAGAATTGAAGAAAGATGCTGATTTCTTGGTTGATATGGAAAGAGATTCTTTAGATCAGGTGGGGAATGTCAAAACCAGTAAATTCTGCTTGCTTTTTTTGGATGGTGAAGGCGATGGCTCTGGGTTCCGTGTCGGTGGTGATTGTAGACCGTACGATTCAGGACTTGTATTGATGGATGTTTTGAGGTGGACTGATTTAAGTTTGCTGGTGGCCACACGCCGCTACTGTAAGCGGCCATTGGGGTGGAAAAGGCTCGAAGCTGATGAAAGTTGTTTGTGGTGTGAGCTCCGGTGTTTTAGGCGGCGGTTCGGTGGTGGTTGTTGAGGTGAAAGCCGGTAGTGGAGTGTCGGTGGTGTGTGGAAGACAATTTTTTTCAATTTTGGGCTCATTTGCACAAATAAAAAGTCTAGGCCTATAGTTGCATGTCTTTTCTTTTCTTTTCTTTTTGTTTTGTTTTGTTTTGTTTAAATAGGAGGGTAAATTGGTTATTTTACGTAAAAAAAAAAAATAGGTGAAAAGGATGTTCAGCACAAAGAGAGGTGGAAATAAGGGCAAAAATGTCAAAAAATGAAAGGTGAGAACGTTTTCCACAATATACTCAAAAGGTAGGAACGTTTTGCGCCAATTACCCGTCAAAATGTTGATATTTTTGGGACACTTGTTCAATAGAAAGAGTTTATAAGAGAATCTTGTTTTAGGCTTGCAAATTCTATGATCAACCATTATTCTTATTTGCAAAATAGATCTTATGTTCTAAATATATTAAGAGATTGATGTGCTCGGAATTTTCTCAAGAAACATAAAATACGTGCTGTAGTTCTGTCTTGTGTGGTTCCATCTCAATGAAAATCTTGGGTGTGATATTTTTTCACCCTTCGAAATAATCCAGGACCTTGCATAGGAATTGAGTAAAGCTGCATGTGAAAGAGCAATCTTCCCAGCATGAGTATCGTCGCCACAAGATGTGCCATGATTGTTAACTTTTCAGTCGAAGGAGTAAGTGAACTTCTCTATGTATAAAGCCCCATTTTGGCCCAATTTTCATAATCTACTAAAAATCTGATATTTAACTAAACCATGTATTATTAGGGTAAGCAACACATTTGTGTCCTGAATATGGACATATTGTCGAATTATGTAAATCTTTTATAAATTATTTGTCTCTAGGAACAGCACAGAGAGATTAAAAGGAAACATTCTTGTTAGAGCAAACATTTTCATATTAACTAGCCAATGCATTGCAGGGTGACCGATGCAATCTTGATCTTGTAGCTGGGTGCACCGATCCTCTAGCCATTGTGGACGATGGCTCTTGCCCACCTTATTCTGATTCCAAGGATTAAAATCATCTAATAAATATCAAGCATCAATATCATCATGTTTTATTTAGTTTGATAATGTACTTGCAACTTAAAATAGCGAATCTTGAGACAGGTTCTTGTACTTTTAAATACGAGTGGACTATGTGAATATTTTTTCATCACTCTGTCATGTCCGTCTAGTGAACAATTTAGTGTCGTGTTATCCTTACTACGACTTATCATTCTCATTTTAAGATATGCCCCTTTTCTCTTATAAGACGATGATATTGTGTAAATGAAGTAAGTTGAGACCAAAAAGTGATTGATCCTTCACGTGTCGTAAGTATAATTAAACAATGAAACAAGGAAAATCTATGTCCTGTCTATTTTGAAGAATGTCCCATCTCGGTGGCACGTGAAGTTTGTGAACCATCATAATTCCTTCGCAAACTATGTCCTTGTTTTTATGCACATTACTTTTAAAATACATTTTTCTATCTTATTTTAACCACTCATTCTTCAATAAAATAATATTACACATAAATCTCAAAATTTTTCTTATTTTTTAATCACATACTTTCAATTAATTTACTGTTTCAAAATACATTCTACATGAAAAATGGGATTTGCCCCTATTTGGCCCCATTATTTTGGATTATAATTTTTGGAATAGTATTTTTTTGGTGAATAAGTTGTTGAAAAAAAAAGAAAAACTTTCGATTTACATGTAATATTACTTTATGAAAGATTAAATGATTAAAAATAAGATAATTATAATGTAAAATAATAGGGCCAAACGTGGCTATAACAGTCGAATGAATGTCTATTTTTTGTCAACAAACCACCAACACAATGCATTTTTGGTTAAACCGAATTATTATTTTAATTAACGCGGTATCGATTGGGTTGTCATTCATAGAATTACAGCCAAGAAACATACATGTGAGCTTCAAACTTCATATTTTTACAATAATTTAATAGCAAATAATTGATCAAATTATGAATAAATTAATCCCACAGCCCTTCCATTTCTAAAATTATACAAGGCAAAGATATCAAAGAATTGAATATTGTTCTCGCTAAAATGCTTTTGAAATTAAAAAAATAATTTTGAGTATGTTTTAATAATTTTATGTGAGGGTTTAGTTTAATTAAAAAAAATAGCTCTTATGCAAAAAGTAAAAGCTATCCTAAATATGTCTTTAGACTCTACTTCTTCCAAAAGATTAAGCTTCCGTTTGACAAACATTATTAAAAGCTCTTTGTTTATATATTCATTTTCAATTGCACATTCACACAATAAAATATTTTATACGTAAATTCAAAAACTTTTTCATACTTTTTAGGACATGTTTGAGCCTCGTTTTTTTGAGAATAACATATTTTGAAATAGTATTTTGATTGAGAATTTGAGGTTAAAAAAAGGAAAAGTTTTGAATTTGCGTGTAATATTATTTTATTAAAAAAATTAGAGAAAAAATATATTTAAAAAAAATAGTAAACATGCTCTTATAATAATACATTATCTTAAAAGTCATTATTCAAAATATTGTTTTTAAAGTATAATGGCCATCAAACAAGGGCCTGAGCACGTCCCAACCTAACGCTAATAGCTTATAAATTAATGAAAGAAAATAGCAAAAGCGAATAAAACAAAGTCACTCAACATATTACACAAGCAAAAGAGAGGGCAACGCAAGGGCAAAGGCAAAGGCCAAAGAGTGTCTCTCAAAAAAGGATCATCTTTCACCTTTCTCAAAAATCAGCCTAAAGCAATGGAAAGGGATAGAGATGGGGAAGATTTGACACCATTTTGGCTACAAAGAACCACCAGTCTCCGCCTCCGCCTCCGCCTCCGCCTCCGCCAACGTTTGTCATCCATCTTTTTCAGCTCTGGACTCGTGGTGGTACTTTTGCTGGTAGCAGCTGTTTTTTTCTTGGTTTTTGTAGTTTCATCCACTCTCTCTTTCAGCGCTCAGATCTTTAGACCAAACAATGTTAAGAAAAGTTGGGATTCTTTGAACATAGTACTGGTCCTTGCTGCTGTAGTGTTTGGATTTCTTAGCAGAAACAACAATGGAGATAGATATTATGAATATCAAACTTCATCCATTAAACAAAATGAAACCCAGAAATCAAATCCATCAACCCCGTATCAATGGTATAATTATTCTACAGATGAAGCTCAGAAATCCAATGCAACTACTGCAAATCAATGGTATGATCAATATTTAGATAATGAAAATAAGGTCTACAAAAGTTCCACCATGAGGAGGACTAGTAGTTCTTACCCAAATCTACACGATTTTTCATCAAATTGGACATATGGAGATGATAGCCGACGATTCTATGATGATATACATGTCGATACATATCACAAGCTTCATCGCCGCGGCCGGAGCTTAGAAGAAATTGATCGAGAAAGAGAGCAGAATACCAAGAATATTTATGTTGATACAGTGACTGCAAGGCGTCCCAAGGAAGTTTCGAAAACACTGCCACTTCCAGCGATGCCGCCGGGGCCGCCAGCTCAGAAACAGGATGTAGAAAAGCCAAAGAGAACATATGAAAGTGTTGGGCGTAAAAAGGAAAGATCAAAAGTAGAGAGAAACTTGGATCCCAGGAAACCCATTGCGCTAACGAATTCTCCTCCTCCTCCGCCGCCGCCGGTGTTGCAGCCTAAGAGCGGCATATGCGACAGAAACAAAGGTGGTGCGATGGGCTTGAATTCGCTTTATCATAAGACGAAGAAAAAGCAAAGACAAACTTGTGTTGATAATCTGGATTCTCTTTTTCATCAAACTCAAACTCCTGAGCTACATTTCCAACTTCCAAAACGATCGCCGCCACCACCTCCTTCAGTCTTTCACAATATATTCTTATCCAAGAAATCCAAAGGAAAGGGACCCGTAATAGTTACTTCACCAAATCCAGCACCAATCCCACCACCTCAACCTCTGCCGCCAAAAGCAGAACGTGAGCCCAAACTCAGTGCCCAAATTGTACCATTAACCACCCAAAAGCCTCCAGAACTCGTCGAGATGAACAGCTTCGAAAACGCAGATGAGAATTCGAACAGCGGAGGTGAATCACCACTGATGACTATGCCGCCTCCGCCGCCGTTCTTCTAAGCACCGGCGTGGAAATTTGCGATACAAGGTGACTACGTGAGGATAGACAGCAATGCCAGCTCCCGGAGTGGGTCACCAGAACCTGATGACGTGGATTCTGACATCACACCCTCATCCACGCAAGGCGGTAATACGTCGCTGTTTCACCCCTCGCCGGCGTTCTTTCCAAGCCCGGACGTGAATTTGAAAGCTGAATCCTTTATTACCAATTTCCGGGCCAAATTGAAGCTCGAAAAAGTCCATTCAATGAACAAAGGAGAACTAGGCTTGTCTAATCTAGGCCGAGGTCCTGGCCCAAGTTAGATTCTAACCCACCCCCACCCCCACCCCCCTTTCAGAATCATCGAGTACATCGATTTGCAATATGGCATTATGTTTGATAGGTTTTACGGGGATTGGATTGTTACAGATTGGTTATACAAATAATCATATGGTTGTCCAATATGAAAAATTTAAGTGGAGAGATTTAAAGGGCTTGGAGCATAAGGACTTGTTCGGTAGTGATTTTAAGAATTGATTTTTTGATTGTTAGAGAGAAAAGTGAATCTTACCTGTGAAAGGAAAAATTAAAAATTATAACTGAAATAGTAAAATAACAATAAAAAATTAACTTTTTGAGAAGAAAAATCAATACCAAACATGCACTTTATGCCAGTGAAATTCTGACAACAAATGTAAATTCCAACTGATTTTAGCAGAGAAAAAAAGGGCTACAGGTGATTTAAACGAGCTTCACATCATATCATCAAGAAAACAAACTGAAATTTCTAAAAGAGAGTCCAACGGACAGTCAGTCAACTAAAACCTAAGACACGAGACAATACTATATCAAGTGCAAGACTGCCCAACAGGAGTTTACCATTCACAGGTTAATTCTACATGTTACACTCAAAACAAGAAATGACCTAAACAGCAAAGACTTGGAAATTTTAACAAGAGTACAGATAATTAGATCCATATTCCACATCAAGCACGGGCTCTCTTGTTACTGCATGACGGACACTTGTACTGCTTGATATGCTCGGCTCTAGCTGGTGTAATCTTCACACACTTGCCATGGAACCACTTCTCGCATACATCACAGCATATCCAGAATTCGTCTGACGCATAGTTCTCCCCACAAGCACCACACAATGTATCGCCATGTTCCTCATCTTCCTCCTCGTCCAAGCCGTCATCTTCATCTTTTGGCTCTGACTTCGAAAATTTTCCCTGAGATTCAGATGCTCGCTGTTTCCACCAAAAAGTGTACAAGTGTATGATATCACCAAGAAAGAAAAAAACTAATGAAAGAGATGTAATAATACAAGTAGAACTAGAGGGCGTCTGATAGGAGAAGGTGGTGTTTTCAACTAATTCTGAACTGCACTTAAAAATTTTAAGGATCAAAGTGTTGAGCAGTTAATCAAATAAAAGAATTGAGTAGAATGAAAAAGAAGAGAGTGCCAATTAGTTCCATTAACATTCATTCATTTCAAATTGCAATCCTTAAGTGATTAAAAAATAATTAAGATTCATTAATCAAACATAAACTTTGAGTTGCCACCATCGCGATTATGATGCCATGAACTCCAAATATTCAACCATTACCAACCAAATAACTTTATTGTGCTCAAAACCGTACCGATTTAGAGTTTGACTTGGATTTGGTGCTACTGTGATTGGAGACTGAAGACTTCTCTTTCTGCTGTTTCTTTGCAGCACCAGTCACAACTTCAAATACTGTGGGAAGATCATTGATCATGTTGAAAAGTCGCTTCCTGTAACACAAAAGATCAGATATCATTTATAAGAAAAAAAAAATTCATGAAAATTCCATGAAGTCAAATCAAAGATGATTGAATCTCTGAGCAAAAGGGTCCAAGGGATTGAATGATTAGAGCTACAGTGTTGTTTCCTCCTACATACGAAATCTTATAACACATAGACAGCACCAGAAATGTACCTGTCAGCTTTATCGAATCCAAATCTAGCACCAAAATAAAAAGCTGTTGACAGCAACCAAGCATCACTGTGAACTGCAACTAGAGATAACCAGTCTTTTTCTTGCATACCGTCTCTAGCAAAGTTGATACCCAGAGCAGGCTCGGGGAATTCTGGAGGTACTTCTTCAGCAGGCAAATTAACCTCCCACAGCTCATTAGGAAGCCCGTACAAGCACAAATTCTCCTTTTCTGTAGAGCACAGCATGCAATTACTATTGCTTTACTAAAGACAAATAACTAGCATGGGAAAGAAACTTAACACGTCAGTTTCTGCAAACCAGCAAACAAAGAAGTATCAGATGACTTAAAAATCTGGAAACAAAATCTTTCATTAAATAATATAAATGTAACAAACTAAAGCTTCGGAATAAGCTATGACGTAAATGGCCTGACCGGATAATTTACCTGATAGAGAGCTAAAGATGGATGTTATTACATAAGAAAAAATCTAGAGTGCAAACTATGATAAAATCTTACAAATTCTTAATGGACAATTTTTTCTTGAGCTTAAAATAACCTGTTAGAAAGATCAACGCTCTTTCCATTTTTTTCCCAGCATTATTTTAGTGATTTCCACAAGAAGAATAAAATGAACTTTGCACCCATAGGGTATCCTGAGGTGTTATTTCGTACAGAAAAACTCACAAAGGGCCAACTATAGTCATTCTACCTGATCAGTTGAGCACAACAAATACACTGAGTATTCTTTCATTCTATCATTTCAAGGGCAAATAATGTCCGGGCATTCAAAAAATTTTAAATTTACTCATTTAAATAATCAGAGATATGCAGAAGTACCACCCTACACAGTACAAAAGTCAATTAAAAAAATAGGTAATAAGAGCACAATGTCACGGACCTAGTTTCGTTACACCTGAACAACTAGAACCGTGCGGCCTTAACATTCGACAATTCCCGTCCCTCACTAGAAAACGTTAAGTCAGCCTTTCCACGCTCACAAATAATTTCACCAATGAGGCTAAATTATAACCACTTTGAGAAAAGAATTTTGGAGTAAAGAATATATGGAAAATAAGTAAGGATGGGGAAACTTTCTTTGCATAAATGAAAGGGAAAACTTTACAATCTCTCTAATGAATAAACTTACTTAACTCTACATTCTACATGATTTACAAATGAGACTTTCATCTCTATTTATAGACAAAACTTAAACCTCCTTAAGATCAAGTAGCATTTACTTTACAATCCATGCTTAGTTGGTCACAACTCGTGCTTAGTTGTTTACAACTCATCCTTAGTTGTCATCAAGTGGATGATCTTACAACTTTCCTTGCAAGTTGGCGCCAACTCGATCTTAGCTTGCACCTTTGATATTATCCTTGTCAACTCGTTCTTAACTTGCATCTTTGATAATATCTTTGCCAACTTGTGCTTAGCTTGCATCTTAGATAATATCTTGCAAGTGGCACAAGTGGACAAGTTGTGCAAGTTGCCCACTTGTATCCTTAAAATATTCGGCTGCAAGTTCATGCATATTTTCTTCCAAAATGGCTGGTTCGGGACCCAGAAAAACCTCATAATCGTGTTGGAAAACAGCCTGCTTCAGGCAGCCTGCATTCTGCCCAACAGGTTGCCTGCGTCCCCATCCTGAGCCTGCCTGCGTCCCCTGCCGAATCTGTCTGCATCCCCTATCGCAAGTTGTTCCGTCCAGCTAAAGCGCGTTACCCGCGTTGTTTTGCGGCCGCTACCGGGACGGATCGATCGCGACTGTGTGGGGCGTAAGTCACTCCCTTACTGAATTTGGTGACGCCCTCATCGTCCTATACCACCGAAGCTTAGACCTTATTTTCCATAAGTCTTCTCATTTTCCCTTTGTGCCATGACATTCCCGTGTCATGCCGAGTTTCAAGTCATGACCTTGCGGTCCGTAACATTCTCCTCCACTCAATTCGCTAACGTCCTCGTAGCGAAAAGTGTTCCGTGTATCCTCATGCAACCTTGCATTGTCTTTCACGTCAATGGGCATCAAAGTTCTCCCAACTTGCGACACCATCTCCTCGATGATCGGGTTTCCATAGTGCCCCTTGCACCTCTTCCCGTTGCAACCTCTTGCATGCTACCTTCGACACCAACCCTTCCCCTTAGCACCTCTCCATTGGTTCTTCAGATGGACAACTCCTCTGGTTATAGTGTCCCCACACTCGTGCACCCAATTTTGGACTTCTTTGACAATGCTTCCTCAATTTCCTTCTTTTTCGATAGTTCCCTCGGCAACTCCGCAGGCATAATGTCCTTATCATCTTCAAGGACGTCTGCTAACTGCATCCCTGACAGTTGTTGTGTTTCTATTTCCACAGAAACAGTTTCGGCACTCATAGCATTAAACAGCTGGAATAAATTCATTCGAACTTCATCCTCATCTTGGCTATCCATAGCCTCCGATTTGCTCTCCGAAATGGAAATAGATGCCAATGATCCCAACTTAGGACAATCTCTCATGAGATGTGGTCCTTTGCAAATAAAGCAATCTCGAGGTGTAAAATTACTCCTCTTCTTCTCATCATACTGCTTACTTCAAGTAGCTGGTTTGTTGCCAACGGGCTTGTAATCAACTTTGGGATTTGGCCTCCAATCCGGCTTACTCCATTGCATGACTTTCCCTGTATCTTCCTTATTACCCCCAAAATTTCCTTTGGCGGGTTTGATAGTTTTAGGTTCGGTCTCAAGACTTTCTTCAAACTCCGTCGAGGATTCGGCTATTGCAATTGCCTCGTCTACGATTTTGACATCACGACGTTGCAACTCTTGTCGTATCCATGTCGCACAACCGTCTAGAAAATAGAATAGCAAATCATCCTCCGACATGCTTGGGATTTGAAGCATAAGGTCGAGAACTCTTTGACATAGTCACGAATGGTCCCTTTTTGTTTCAATTCCCTTAGTTTCTTGCGGGCCTCATACACAACGTTCTCCGGGTAAAATTGCCTTTTAGCTCCCTTTTGAACTCGTCCCAAGTATCAACCATACAAGCCCCCTTTGCAATTTCGCCATGCTTACGACGCCACCACAACGCCGCAATATCCGAGAGATACATAGAAGCGGTCCGGACTTTCATGGCTTCATCAACAAGATTTACGCCTTCAAAGTAGACTTCCATTTGCCATAAGAAGTTTTCCACATCTTTGGCATCCCGTCGCCCATCATAATGTTTAGGCTTCGGGTATTCAATCCTCGGAGCAACAATAGTTGAAGCGGCACCTCCGCTTGTACCGATTAAAAAGGGTAAATGGGTAACTTTGCTATTTAACCCTATAAAACAGTTAAAATCAAAAATCAAAACAAAATAAAAAATAATAAAAAGAAAAAACTATTCATCTCCTTCTTCTACCCACCCCACGGGGAAATTGAATAATGGCTATTATGGAGCGTCCCTTTGCTCTTCATTTTGAGGAACCTTACCTAGTTTTTCTGTATGTTTTATTTCCTTGTAAGGAACTAGATTTTTTTGCTGTTAACATCATTTCTTTTTCCTGCTAGACCTGAACCAAAATATAATATTGTACAAAGTTTCTCTCATTATTGAATGATATTGAGCTGAAGGAGAGATTTATGGTGTATTTGTGAATGCATTTTAATTTTTCTTACAAGAACTATCGGTGCATATCTGTACATAGTGGTGTAACCGAGGGTTCTGCAGGGTCTGGCATGACCCTTTTTGTTCGAAAATTGCTTGTCAGCCGTGCTGGGCATAATGGATTTTACTTTTTCTTGCATAAGTTACCTTTCTATTGGACCGCACAGACCAATCCGCAATTATTAAATTTCCCGGTAGGGTGGGGTGAAGAAGGAGATGAATAATGTTTTCTTTTTATTAGTTTTTATTTTGTTTTGATTTTGATTTTAATTGTTTTATAGAGTTAAATAGCAAAGTTATCCTTTTACCCATTTTAATTGGTCAAAGTTCAATTTTATTGGTCAACTAATGATCAAATGAACGATTTTCATCCAATTGGACCGCGGGTGCATATTTATGAAATGTTAGGGATCTTCGCTAGTACAAATTGAAAGTTAGGGTAAAATCTAAAAATTGAAAAAGTTTGGGCCGTTGCAGCAATTTTCACAAAAAATTAATATAAAACAAAGGCTAAAATAAATATATTGGATGAAAGAAAAATTAAGAGATATCTAGAATATAGTTAAGGTGTAATCAACTAACAAGTGTCAAATGAATGGATATGCAAATTCCCTGAAATGTATTTGCATAAAAGATGATGTGAGAATTCTCAAGCATCAATGTACAAACAAAATTAGATAATATGGGGCAGTCATAGTTAGAAAAACAAGTAATGCAACTCTTTTGGAAAAAAATCTCCCCAGGACTCATAGGTAAGCTGCATACAAGTGTCAAATGAACGGATATGCAAATTCCCTGGAATGTATTAGCATAACAGATGATGTGTGAATTCTCAAGCATCAATGTACAAACAAAATTAGATAATATGGGGCAGTCATAGCAAGAAAAACAAGTAATACAAACTTTCTATGCAGCACAAAAGAAAGCTTGTTATTTCCAGCATATATTGTCTAATAGTACCACCTTTTACTGAAAATTAAAATGCGACTTATTTCATAACTCAATATATACAATCACCTTAAATTCATCCCTAGCACCTTAAATTCATCTCTAGCACAAGATTTTTCACAAGAATGAAGAGGAATGCATAACTTATAATTCTCATTTAGTGAGACACAAAAGTGACGAAACTATCTACTTAAATGCAGAAGTGACTGAAACCTAATTGCAGGCCACGCCAGCAAGACAAAATTTAAATATCACACTTGTTTGCCACATGTCAATGCTCTTTAATGCAAGATTAGTGAATGGTGTTCCATGTGTCATAATCCACAATTACTACCTAAACATTTTGCTTCCTTATACACTAAGCCCCTGTTTGTTGGGAATTAAATCAGATTTTTAGTCGATTTTGATATACATCAGAAAAAAATGGTATTCTATCATATTATACAATGTTAATTTTGCATTAATTTTGGGAACCACCATCAAGGAAAATTTCTAGAATAATGCTGTGTAGACTGCTGATGGTCTGTAGTCAAGTGTCAATTAAACGGCATTAAGTTATAGGACAGAAAATGCAAGCATGGCTTAGGGAGGTTTTTTTCCTTATTTAACTAACATAAAAACTATTAAATGTAAGAATATGGGCCCCATTTAATGCCACCTAGATTGCTGACCATCAGCCGTCTAGATAAACATCACTCAAATTTGTATGTGTAGAATTAAATGCATTAATTATAACCATAAGTCAAATAAATAATTTTCTATATAGACGTAAGGTATGATCAAATTAAGTAAAACAATCAAAACAAGCAGCATCCATAATTCAGGCAAAGCAATAGTTAATAGTTAATAGCATGATGTTTGTTTGCCACATGTCCTGTTACACCGCTAGATGTCAAAATAGAGTTACGTGCACTATAGTCCTCAATTACCCAACTCAACTGATAAATTTTCGAATTCATGAAATCATTTCATCAAGAGGCAAAATACAAAAAAATTCCCCTCAAAATTCATTACAAAATTAGAAACAATTCAAATCAAAGATTGGTAGCAACAATATAAAATGAAAGAATAATGCTATTCATGGTCATATTAGTTTCCTGTAATTCTTTTGCCTTGAATAGCAAGCTAATGCCTGAAATAACAAGCTATAGTGCAGGATGATCAATGCAGTCAATATGTATAGCACTACTCAAAATGAAATGAGATATCATGACGAAATTACTTTTCAAAAATGTACCATATCTTTCATATTCGAAAATGACATATCATTCCAAGCCAGAATTTCAAAATGTAAATAGAATTCATATTCCAAAATGATATACCATTTCAAGCAGGAAGTTTAAAATTTAGTATACAGCTTAAATCTCTCACCGAATAATTAAAAACCCATTTTTAAAATAAAACATGGAAAATTAAGACCACATTAGTATTAATTCTACTGTTGTTAGCACAAATATAGCCATTTATCAACAGTCAACTGACATGGAATCATAAAATAAGCACTGTATAGTAAATTGAAAAGAAACAGAAAAATAATTCCCAGAAAAAACTAAGAAAATCACTAACCAGGATCACACTGCTGGTAAAATTCTTCAACGTCTGCACCACAAAAATAGCAGGTAAAAATACCCACATTAGACCAAAGGGAAAAAAATCTCGCAAGATAAAAGTGAGACAAAAATAAGAATTGAAGAGCAAAAACAAAAAATTTTAAAACACCTGTGGTCAGTGCTTTGATAAGGCCAGTTCGACGGCCCTTGAAATCTCTAAAAACTTCTTCAACAGTTCGAGGATTGTACAGTCCTCCGTCCATTTGTCCCCAAGTTCAACTTTAACGAAATAAATAAAACTATAGGGCACCCAAAAACCCAGCGAAGTATAGAAATGGGTTTTAGTGGAAGAACTGAAAGGAAGTGAAAGAAAAAAAGAAAATTTTGAAATAAAGGACTGAGAAAAAGAAGAGGAAGAATAGCAGGGAACATATGAAGATGGGGCGGATTTGAATCTAACGAAAATGGACGGGTTTAACTAGATATCAGAATTGGTGATGAGTCCGAGAGCGCACCCACAAGGTCAGGGTCAGGGTTGCACCCGGTCCCAAATCCTATTGAAACGATAAAATTTTCCAATTATTACGGGTAAGTACTACTTTCAATAGTTTATGCTGGGTTTGCCATGCATGAAACCAAGAATTTGTTTGAATTTCAATTTTTTGGTAGAATAGATTTTGTAATAGTACTTTTTAGAAAGCGTATCATTAAAAAAGTAAGGAAAAATTTTAAGCATACTACATATGTATATAATTATTTTATTGTGGGTGAGTGTGATTAAAAATGTGTTTAAAAAAATAATATTTTAAAGAATGTGGCTCCAACGTGGACTAAACCACAAAAACTGGGTTAAAAGCATTGTGGATCGCTTAACAAATTATTTAGTTTTGATTTACTTAAAAATCTAATTAGTTCGTCGACTATTAACAAAATTTTACTTTAATTAGATTGACGACTATTGATAGAGGCCAAATCTGTAACAACAAATCAAAATTGACTGAGTTGATTGCATGAAATTAAATATGGATGACTTAGATACAATTGGCCGATTTGTAATGCATTTAACCAAGATTATATTTTGTTGAGTACATTTTTTAGAATGGTTGAATCTCGATCACTCATCTTTGATTTTATACAATCAAATTATCCAACTTCTACTTGCTTGCAAAGTTGAATATAATTGTCAGGGATGGCGGGGCGGGGCGGGGCATTTTCGTCCCCCCGTTTCATCAAGTATTTTTGTCTACATATTCTATTTTCATGCTCAGTTGAGGTGAGATAGGCGATAGGCAGGGCAATGCAGATTCCTAGCACTCGTTGCTGTTTTTATTTTTAAATTTTTTATTTTTTAATAAGTCTAGTTGGTAAAAATCATTTACTTTTATCCAATTTGTAGAACAAATCATATTTTCTTTAAAAATGATGACGACTCTATTTTTTTGGGATAAATTATTATATTTTGAATAGAATTTAAACATGAATAGGAACCCAATTAGTTGGTGAATCCCCATCCCGACAATCGAACTCATTGTCTTCTTAGTGAAATCATCTGTTCAGACACTTCTCTTCTTCGATCCTTGACCTTTTCCCTTTGGGTTCTCAGACCCAAAGGATAATCATTCAGGGCATTGCCACGAATCGAGTATAATGGATTTTCGCCCTCCTAATTACAAACAAACAAATTATTTTAATTAGATTGACATTTGCAGCAAGCAAGGCCAAGTTTGAAAGAGTAAATCAAAGTTGATTGTCTAGAATTGAATATGCCACAAAAGTTATATTGTCTTAATCATCTTTCGTCTAATAAATTCTTGAGCATGGTCATATCGTGATTACTCATCTTTAATTTTATACAATCAAATCACTCAACTTCAAGTTGGCAAATTTGACTACTTCAATTTGCTTGTAAATTACTATTGTTGTCAACAAACTAGTTTTATTAGATTGACAATAGCGATAAGGGGGCAACAAGAGCAAATCGAAGTTGACTGAATTGATTACACGAAATTGAATATGGGTGAAGAATGATTTAAAAACTGTTTTTTAACTATTGAAATTTAAAGAATAATGCTATCTAGTATCAGTTTTGCTTATGCACCAATCTAAGTGCAATCATTTAATGGGGTTCAATGAAATGTGGAATCACGTGACTCATTTAATTGTTCATATCATTTAATGACACTTAACCCTATTAAAGTTCGTGTAATTCCAGTGATGTTAAATAGCATCACTTAAACTTAAATCGAGCCATTTCCAAATGATTTGGTTCAATCTTGTAACGATCAAAACACAAATCACACGGAACCAAACAAATATTTTTGAAATCGCGATTTTGACTTGATTTGATAGGTTGACCCTTTTTTTCACCTAAGCAAATGCATAGAGAATCTAGTCATCTTCGAAGACAATGTTTCCAGATGAAGATAAAATATCAGCAGCAATTGTCATTTTGAGTAAATACTCGGGTGATTGAAGTTGAAGATGATATAGCCCCTATTTGATCCCCCTCTTTTTAGAGACATGTGTTTTGGAATAGTAATTTTTAGAAAACGCGTGGCTAAAAAATTAGGAAAATTTTTGAATTTAGGCGTAAAATTTAATTTTTGGAGAATGTGTGATTGTAAATGAATTTTTGATAAATTGAAACCCAAACAATTGATGCTTGAATCCGAGCAGCAAAAATATTTTCAACCTGATGCCAGATTTTCGTGGATCTTGTCTCTCATGGTAAACATGAGTTGACAAATTCAGGATGTCCATTCACTGATGGGGCCAACTAGCCAAAAGCCACAAGCAGCCTTTGCTAAATTCAAATACTTTCTTCAATGAACCTTTGTATCTTATTCCTTCTGGTATGTGTAGTTATATCCACTTGTGACTTTCGGCAGTAAGTGAGTCTTATCGATGCTTTTTCACGGTATTTTTTAAAATCTGAATCTCAAGAATTTCTTCAATTCAAAGCTCGAGTTGAATTGCTCTTTGATAAGAAAATTTGAATGGATCAATCCGATGGGAAAGGGGAGTATTGCTTATTGACGAACTCTTTTAGAACTCATGGAATATTCCGTAAAGTTTCTTGTCCTCTTACTTCGCAGCAAAATGGTAACATATGAATATTGTTGAGTTTGTACTAACTATTCTTGGTCAAGTATCAATGCCTCTCTGTTATATTAGTTGGGTGCCTCTCCATTTCTTGCTGGCCCAGATTGAAACTTGTAGGCTTGATCTGTTTTGGAATTATTTTCGGGTTATAAATCGTGCTCTTTGAGGAAACACGCCTTTTGCCTCTTAAATGGTTGAGGTTCAGCCGTACACGTGGCTTCACTCTCACCCTTGGATGGTTGACTGATCAGATACTTACTTGGTTTTGGCCCTAATTCTAGATCATTCGGTCTCTTTCAACTCTTCGTCTCTCTGCCCTTCTCTCTGAGTAATAGATTAGGGTTCTTGGTCACTGTAATTCATATGATCTTAGTGATTTCTCAATCTGTAATCCTTAGTGATGGTTTCTGATTATGTTGTATAGTATGTTACGATTGAGAGTGAGTGGATTACATTTTAGAATAGAGGCGAAAGAATACTCGAAGAAATCTTTGGTTTCTTCGTACATGGTGTACTGATTCTTGGTTGATACTTAGTGGATCTTAAGTTGTATCACCTGTTGGTGATGCTCAACGGTTGACTAGGTCGTAAGACCGAACATCCGGGCCCTTTTTAGGGCAAAAACATATCTTCGTGTTCGATTCATTTTATTTTTCTGCAAATCTAATTTTTCAGCAAAGCGATTTATTTTTGAGACTAAACGATCCTTCGACTTAACAAGTTGTATCAAAGCAACTATTTTTCTGAAAATAACCTTTTTAAACAGTTTTTTATTCTTTGGAATCTTAGATTTGATGATCTCTGGAAAATAATTTTTTTTTTGGTTCTTAAAAACTGAAATTTTTTAATTTCCTTACGACTCGTTTTAACTCGCTCTAACTCTGTTTGATCTGTTATTCTTTGTACTGGGTTGTGCAAGTTGAGTTGACTCGATCCGGTTTGTGGTGAGTTCTTGACTCACTACTGAGTTCACACTGAGTTCTGGTGACTCGTTGGCTTCTTGAACTTGCATTGCTCCTCCTATTCCGGTTCTGACACTTCATTACTGCTTCCTATACTCTAAAACATTAAGTTTTAGATTCTGGTATTTTCTAGAACCCCCTTTGTTAAACTGCAATTGTAATCTATTTTAGAGTTTTCTTATGGTCATTAAGGTAAGTAATCTTTCACTGCTTACCTTTGTCCAAGATCTCCTGCGAAGATCTGGGAATCTGAGGAAGCAGTGGGTTATAAGGATTACCACTCCTTAGACCACTCTTAACTGACTTTCAGTTCCTGCTCTTTTTGGATTGAATTGTGTATTGCATGATAGGAAGACACAATTATATATATTCTGCCTTGTCATTTCTATCACATTTTTGATCAATTAAAATAAAATACCTGAATTAATATACACTGTGTGTTGTATAAATTTTTGTGTACACATATTTGTCATCATGTCCACATCTCAAAAATTTGAAGTTGAGAGATGGAATGGTACTGGAGACTTCAATCTCTGGAACCAAAAATTGGGGGCACTATTGCTGCAGCAGAGATGTGCTGCAGCCATTGATGGTAATTGGCCTATAGAAACTAGTGCCTATAAGAGACAGGAGTTAGATGATACTGCATGGAGCACAATTTTCTTGCACTTATCTGATAGTGCAATTAGAAAAGTTGGAGAAACTACTTCAGCTCAAGCCCTTTGGACTAAGTTAGAAACATTATATCTAACTAGAACTATGCCTAATAAATGCTACCTTCTTAGGCAATTCTATAATTTCAGATTTGATCCTACTTCAAATCTGGAAGATAACCTTGATAGATTCACAAAATTGATTCAGGACTTGACTAATTGTGATGAAGAAATTTCTGATGATCAACAAGCTATGGTATTGTTAAATTCACTAAGTGATAAGTATAGAGACATTAGAAATGCATTAGAATATGGGGGGCAAGAACTTACCATTGATAGAATAACCTCAGGCTTGAGAAATAGAGAACTTGAAATAAAATCTGAGTCTAAAGACTCAAGGTATGGTGAGGGGTTATTCATAAAGGAGAAACATAACCAAAATAAAAGACAATATCCCTTAAATCAAAATTTAAATAAGAAAGGGAAAACTCAATTCTCCAGATCTAAGGGAAAGAATAAAAATCAATGGGAAACTAAAAACCAACTCAGGAAATGTTATTACTGTGGTAAAACTGGCCATGTAATAAAAGACTGCTTCAAGAAAATCTCAGATATGAAAGAGAATGCTAATACTGAGGGATCTGCAGCTATAGCCTGCAGAGATGAATCTGATATTCAAGGGGTTGTTTTAGTAACAATCACCAGAAGAGACCCAAATGAATGGATCCTTGACTCTGGCTGCACCTTTCACATGTGTCCCACAAAAGAATGTTTTTCTGAATTTGTTGACCTAAATGGAGGACAAATTCAGATGGGAAATGACATGAGTTTTCAAATAAAGGGGATTGGAAAGGTCAAACTCTCATTAAATAAGAATTCTACCCTAGAACTTGAAAACACCAGATATGTCCTAGAGTTAAAAAGAAATCTTATTTCCTTGGGTGAGCTAGATGATAAATACAGCATCATGATTCATTAAGGTTTTTTAACACTTATGCAAGGAAATAAAACTATCATATCATTTCAAAAGATAAATGGCATATATACTGTATGTGCTCAATCTGTGATAGATCACTGCTCTACAGCCCTAAACACTGATTCCAATAAGTCTTTAATTTGGCATAAAAGACTTGGACATATCTCAGAAAAGGGATTAATCATCTTAAATAAGCTTGGATGTTTTGGTAAGGACAATGTTAAGGGTTTGGATTTTTGTGAAAATTGTGTATTTGGAAAACAGAAAAAATTACCTTTCAAAATTGGTATTCATAAATCTACTTCTTTATTAGAATATTTACATGCTGATCTTTGGGGACTAGCATCTGTAAATACTCTGAGTGGATTTAGCTACTATCTACAAATAGTAGATGACTTTTCAAGGAAAATCTGGACTTTTCTTCTAAAACAAAAATCTGATACTTTTCAAACCTTTAAACATTGGAAATTAATGATTGAAAACCAAACAAATAAGAAAATCAAGGCTTTAAGGACTGATAATGGTCTTGAGTTTTGCAACTCTGAATTTGACCTATTTTGTAAAGATAATGGAATATTAAGACACAGAACTGTAACATATACTCCTTAACAAAATGGTGTTGCTAAGAGAATGAATAGATACTTATTGGAAAAGTGAGATGTATGCTCTATAGTTCTGGTCTTCCTAAGTTTTTTTGGGGAGAGGCCCTAAAAACAGCAACGTATCTTATAAATAGAAGTCCATCAAGAGCCATTGATTTTCAAGTCCCTGAAAAGATATGGTCTGAAAAAACTCCTGATTATAGTAAACTAAAAATTTTTGGCTGTACTGCTTATTCACATTAGAATGAAGGGAAACTAGAACCTAGGTCCCTAAAGTGTGTTTTTCTGGGTTATGGAGAGGAAACAAAAGGGTACAAACTATGGGTTAGAGACCAAAATGACTTTAAAGTCATTATTAGTAGAAATGTCATTTTCAATGAAAATGACATGCCTTGTGTAAAATCAACTGATCTTAAAACTTTAGAACCCGCACAAATGAAAGAAACCATCCTGGAAAACAAAACTAATGAATCTGAAAATCTAGATGGTCTAATTGAGGTGGAGACCTCTCAGTATGAGGAAAACCCTGATCAAAATGAAACTGAAATTGAGGTGGAGTCTTCAGATCCCACACTTGCTGATTATTACTTAACTAGGGATAGAGAAAGGAGAAATATAAGACCTCCAATCAGATTTAATGAGGAAGAATTTGTCACCTTTTTCTCTGGTCTGGACTTATTAAATTCTGAACCCTCTTCATTTGATGAAGCAAATAATTGTCCAGATTCTGAGTTCTGGAAAGAGGCCATGAATGAAGAAATGAACTCCCTCATCAAAAATAAAACTTGGGTTTTGGTTGAAAGGCCTAAAAACCAAAAGATAATTGACTGCAAGTAGATTTTTAAAATTAAATAAGGGGACTCTAACTCTCAAGATAAAAGATATAAAACCAGACTGGTGGCCAAGGGTTTTACTCAAAAGGAGAGGGTAGATTACAATGAAATTTTTTCCCCAGTCTATAAGAATAGTGTTGGCACTAACTGCTCATTTTGACTGGGAATTAGATCAACTAGATGTCAAAATTGCATTCCTCAATGGGGATCTTGATGAAACCATATACATGAGTCAACCTCCGGGATTTGAAATAAAGTCTAAGTTAAATAAAGTTTGTTTGTTGAAGGAGTCTCTCTATGGACTAAAACAAGCCTCCAGGCAATGATATATCAAATTTAACTCCTATGTGCAGACTTTGGGTTTGGTCAAAAGCAATTATGATTCCTGTTTTTTCTATAAAGGTTCAAGTGGACCTGAATCCATTTATCTGTTCTTATATGTTGATGACATGTTGCTTGCCGGCCATGATAGATCTGAAATTAACTTCATTAAATCAGAATTAAAATCTGAATTTGAAATGAAAGACCTAGGACAGGCAAAAAGGATTCTTGGAATGGAAATAGAAAGAGATAGGAATAATTGCATGTTAATATTGAAACAATGCATATATGTGAAGAAAATACTTGAGAAGTTTTCAATGCTTGAGTGTAAACCTGTAACCTTACCCATTGCTAACCATTTTAAACTGTCGAGTGAAAGTTCACCTAAAACAGATGATGAATTTATTAGAATGGAAAAGATTCCTTATGCAAATGTTGTAGGATCAATAATGTACCTAATGGTCTGTACCAGACCTGACTTAGCTCATGACATTAGTACCTTGAGTAGGTTTATGTCAAATCCAGGTGAAACACAATGGCTAGCCACGAAGTAGATGCTAAGATACTTAAAAGGAAACTCTGATTTAGATTTAATGTTTAAAAGAAGCAATGAAGGGGTAAAGTTAAAAGGCTACACTGATTCTGATTTTACTGGTGATTTAGATAAAAGAAGGTCAACATCTTCATATGTTTTCACTTTGTGTGATGGCTGCATTAGTTGGAAATCACAACTGCAAAAATTAGTTACTCTTTCCTCTATAGAAGCTGAATATATTGCTGCTTGTGATGCAGTAAAAGAAAGTCTTTGGCTTAGGGGTTTGTTAAAGGAAATAAGTTTTGAAAATAATACTGTTAAAATTTATACAGATAATCAAAGTGCCATACATTTGAGTAAAAATCCTGTCTACCATGACAGAACTAAACATATAGATATAAAATTTCACTTTGTGAGAAACATGGCAGAAAAAGGTTAGATAAGTTTGGTTAAAATTCCTACAAAATTTAACCCTGCTGATTTTGGCACTAAGGTATTACCTTTGAGTAAATTTCAAAATTGCTTGAAGATTCTGAATATTGCTTGAGATAGTAAAATCAGAATTTCAAGTGTTCAACATTTGAAAGATGTGAACTAATGTGTTCAATTTTTTTTTTCAGGTATTTAGAGCAAATGAGCCAATAGTTGCTATAGCTCTAGATTCACTAGTAGAGACCAAGAAATAGTTCAGCAAGGTGGAGATTGTTGTATTAGTTGGGTGCCTCACCATTTTTTTGCTGTCTCAGATTGAAACTTGTGGGCTTGATCTGTTTTGGAATTATTTTCGGGTTATAAATCGTGCTCTTTGAGGAAACACGCCTTTTGCCTCTTAAATGGTTGAGGTTCAGCCGTACACGTGGCTTCACTCTCACCCTTGGATAGTTGACTGATCAGATACTTACTTGGTTTTGGCCCTAATTCTAGATCATTCGGTCTCTTTCAACTCTTCGTCTCTCTGCCCTTCTCTCTGAGTGATAGATTAGGGTTCTTGGTCACTGTAATTCATATGATCTTAGTAATTTCTCAATCTGTAATCCTTAGTGGATGTTTCTAATTGTGTTGTATAGTATGTTAACGATTGAGAGTGAGTGGATTACACTTTAGAATAGAGGCGAAAGAATACTCGAAGAAACCTTTGGTTTCTTCGTACATGGTGTACTGATTCTTGGTTGATACTTAGTGGATCTTGAGCTGTATCACCTGTTGATGATGCTCAACGGGTGACTAGGTCGTAAGACCGAACATCCGGGCCCTTTTTGGGGCAAAAACATATCTTCGTATTCGATTCATTTTATTTTTCTGCAAATCTAATTTTTCTGCAAAACGATTTATTTTTGAGACTAAATGATCCTTCGACTTAACACCCTCAAATTCTGCGATGGCGCCTTTTCAACTATTGTGTACTTAATTAACCAACTTCCTACACAAGGCCTCTATGATTAGACACCCTTGGAGTGGTAGTTTCAAGCACGACCAAATCATTCATATAAGTGTTTTTATTTTTCTTCTCTCGGATGTGAGTATTTTTAAAATGGCTTCGTTGCCGAAATTACTTGCATCTCTTTTAGTATTTCATTTCCAATTACACATTTTGTTTAAATAAAATAATATCGTAGGTTTTAATCACACATTCTTTGGAAAAAAAAAAAAAGTTTACTTCTTAATAAAATCTATTATAAAAGAATATATATCAAATCCATCTAAATAAGAAAAGTTTATTACAGAATAAGAAAAGTTTAAGTGTAATAAACAAATCTCTGGAATATTGTCTTTGTTATGAGTGCCACCACCTGGAACACAAACATTCCTTCTGTAGTGCATCAAGTAAAGGACTTGCCTTTGTACCATGAGCCTGTGGTACGGAAATTTATACAACTTTTAATAAATATTATCGTTTTTATGCAGTAAACTAAGCCTCAAGGCAAGTTCAGAAATTTTTTCGAGGAGGGGCTGAAATTTAAAAAGTCAATTGTAGTAAATAAATCGAAGACCACAACAATTCAATAATGTTATTTAAATATAATCTATTATCAATAGCTATCAACAAATAAATGAAAAATTAGTGACATGGAAGCAAATGAAGTACGTACTAAATATGAAGTAGAGTAAAATAGAGGAGCATGAATATAAATAATAGCAAAAAAGCACGAAGTTGTTTGGGTTTCAATCCCTTCTTCGTGAGCTTCACCTTTGACAGCCTAATCGAGTCTTTATGGTGTGATATTCTCAGCACTATGGCTCTAAGTGCTAATCCGATTTCAATTTCAATCGAAACACATTAAATTGAATATTTACTTCAATAGAGAAAAGGTGCTTGACGAAATCCCAGTTGTTCAACATGTTTGAGCATATGACCAAGTTGCATGTATATTCACAAAGTCACTTTCTTTCACCAATTTTTTCGGGCTTCGTACCGAGCTAAAATGCTCTACAGAACACATCGGCCACGACTGAGTCGGGTCGGCCAAGAACACAAACTCGGTCCTCCAAACGAACACATCCTGTAACTTTTCACATGACATCTAAGTACAATTGAATCTGAAACTTGTTTTAAAATGCATTAGAATTAAAAACAAATTTGCTTTATCATCTCACACGGCAAGCAAAGCATAATGTCCGAAAAAGCCTTCACATTGCAAGATTGTGCCACTTACATTCCTTTCTTTAAGAATCTTCTTTAGTTTGCTCCATTATTACTTATAAAAGTTCAAAAACAGTCTTTTAGAGCCAAAAATCTCTCAACCGGTGGCCTTTGTGTCAAAAGCTAAATATATTTATTTGTAGAGAAAGGTAATATGACAACACAATCAAATATTTTGGGTCCTAATGTTGCAACACTTTACCATCGATTGTAGGAGCTGCACTAGTTTTACTTAAACAGAACCTGTTTAATACGAATTTGCCTTAATTTATATGACGTGACTAGATCTTGTCTTACTAATATCCAAATGATATGGTTTGTTTGCCTCTGTTTATGTTGTTACAATCAAACAACATTAATTGAATAGTTCAAATGGGTGTCATTGGCCAATTGATCTCGTCCATAGATGGTTGAACAAGATGAACAAGCCTTACTTAGGAAATGACTTTTCAATTATCTTGGGTCCCTCACAAAATTATTCACGTCAATTAAGCGATTATATAATGGTTAAAAATATTAGATTCCATAAACTTTGTAATTAAAAATAATTTTTATTTCTCCCAAACAAGGCCTTAATTAACACCATTTCAACTTTAAACTTAGCAAACATGTCAACTATCTCAAGTTTTCTGCCTCGAGAACCCCACGAATCCCAACACGTAATCGCTCATCAGAAGATACACAATCCCTCTTGATTTCTTTAATCACAGAAGCAAAATATATTAGCACAAATGGCTGCTGGTTTCTCGCTCTTTCCCCCTATAACCTCGGTGGAGAGGAAGTGCTGAATTATAATAGAATACCACTGCATTAAAAAACTATATGAACAGCTACTTTGATCTAGTTTCTAATTTCTAATCGTCAAAACCAATGCACTGTACATTGCACTTCCATCTTTAACGCCTGGGTTACATCCTACTCTTCTTACTAATGGTCGAGGGCCATTTTCACACTCAACCCGTTTCATCTATATTCTGTCTCTTCCACTTCCACTGCAGATTTTCATATTCTCTGGAAATGTTTTCTCCAGAGGATATGTGTCTCTGTTCTATTGGTGTCTCTACTTAAAAGTATAACTGTAGATTTTCTGGGCACGGTGTTTCTTGCATTTGCTGTATTTTCATTGTAATGATGTTATGCTCTTGAGATATAAGCCCTTAAAAGTTGAATTTACTACTCTATTCACTTCCAGATATGATTTTTTTGTTTTGTTCAGATTTTCAGTGAATCCTCGTGTATATTGGGACATTCACTGAACCGAATATGTTAACTTGTATAGCTTGTTCAAAGCGGCAAACTGGCAGATCTCTTCCCGACCCACCAGAAGAGGATGACACCGCCATAACTCCCTCCAGTAAACAACCAATCAAAGCCCTAACCAACCAGGTGATTTAACACTTCAAATTCCTCTCAAATTCATCATTTATTATTTGTGAGTTTTTTAAATACCAATTATTCTTAAATTATATGGGTACTTGTGTTTTAGATCAAGGATATGGCAGTAAAGGCATCTGGTGCTTACAAGTCTTGCAACCCTTGTTCCCGCTCCTTGAGCAACAACCAAAGCCGAGCCTACGCTGATTCTGAAGCCGGCTGGGTTTCAGAGAGAATCTATGGCTCCTATAGAAGGACAGGGAGCTTAAACAACCATCCAAGGCTATGGGGAAAGGAAATGGAAGCGAAACTAAAGGCCCTCTCGAGCGGCGAAGGCACGCCGTCTTCAGTTAGTTGTAGAAGTGTATCAGTGGTGTTCATGGAGGAGGATGAGCCCAAAGAGTGGGTTGCACAGGTCGAGCCTGGTGTGCTCATTACTTTTATTTCACTGCCTCAAGGAGGAAATGATCTCAAAAGGATTCAATTCAGGTACTACTGCTGTCAGCTTTTGTGTTGAGATTTCTCTTATAAAAATTCTAACTTTGTGGTGTATTCAATTTGAACATATAAAGAGATTTTTTGTTCAAGAATAGTAGAAAGTGGGAAGTAATAATTAGACCAAAAGAGTGAAAATGAGTTTTAGAACATAAGTCAATTTAAATTTTGTATATTCACACATTAAAAGCAAGAAAACAGTTCAATCAAGAAACAAGAAAAATTGAATCGAAATAAGCCTTTAATGGTAATATTTCCGATTTCAGTTCTAAAGTTCTATGCAAAATACCGGTTGATCTGAATCTGAAAGCTTTGATTTGTTTGGGAGCTATGAAACTAATAAGTTAGGGGATTGATTTTGACGAGACGATATGTGTGGTTTATCGTGGGACTGAAAATGGATGATTAAAGCTTAACAGGGAGATGGACAAAAAGAAATGAGTGAGGAACAAAAGTATGATGGTCGTCACTCCTCACTTTATAGGCATCTTTTAACCTTTCTTTTGTCTCCCGAGTGAAGAACAGACTAGATTTCTTTTACTTTCACCACATTAAACATCCAGCATCTTGTTATTTATCTACTTATGTGTGGTCCAATTCACCATAAACGCACATTGATGAATTTTTTAAATTTCAAGAGTTCAATGATAAGTCATGTCAACGCTTGGTGTGTTTCTGTGAAAAATGAATTAGACTTGTGTCCCTATTTTTATTTCAATGCAGTTCATTGGACTGCCTTCTAATGGTTGGGGTTAATTTGTATACCAACAATTTGTTTGGTTTACAGAAGCAACAATATTTTTTCATGGGGTGGATGAAATTTTGGTGGCACTTCTTTGTTTAAAACTATAAAAAGAATTGGGTTCTTTCAGTTGATGACCATTAATAGTCCCCATCAGTTATGCCCTAGGCCTTGATTTCACATGGTTTGTTTTTACTTTTTACAGTAATGTCATGTCTAAATTATGGGGTAATACATAAATTTACAAGTTAGAATTTTTTTTTCCGTAGTTAATCTTCATCATTCTGAAGTGGCTTATCCAAATAATTGCGAATATTGGATTCAAACTTCTCCTTAATGATTTTTCCAGTCGAGAGATGTTTAACAAATGGAAAGCTCAACGGTGGTGGGCAGACAACTATGACAAAGTGATGGAATTATACAATGTCCAGGGGTTCAATAGTGAAGCAGTACCAGAAAAAACTCTGCAGAAATCTGATGAGGAGGTGAGCTTTACTCCCGCCATAATTGATTTTCTGTTTTTATTGCTTAGTTCCTGTCTATTTCTATCTATCTAAATTTCCCTCTTTGTTTCTTTTGTATGAAACATGACCTAACTAGGTATTATCCGGCTGAAAAGAATGGTGATGAATTTTGACAGTAACTATTGTTTTCTAAAATTGACATCTTCTTTCAACCAATTTGAATCGTATATATATGTAATTATTTGATGATGATGCTTGTAGTTATTAGTATCTAGACCCTGAAATGGTTTGGCTGTCTTGTTGACTCATTTTTCGGTTCCCTGGATGCTACCAACCACCAGGGAGCAGATAATGTGCAGTATACATGCTTCTAATGCATTGAAATTGGAGATTTGGTGGGGGATAATTTTTTTAACAAAGGGGTAAAATGTGCTAATTTTAGTTACCAAGGGCTGCAGTTTGGAGATATATTTCATTTTTATGAACAATACGTATTGTGTTACATTAAAGAGTGTATTCTTTCAGAACTCAAACATTAAATCTGCTGAGCATAGCCCTGTTGAACATCATCAAATGCAATCTCGCGATTACTACGGCTCTGGTGATCTTAATTTGACACCAAAACTGTCCAGCATTAGTGCTGCAAAGACAGATGCATCATCCATCGATGCTTCTGCACAGTCTATTTCTTCAAGAGAGTCTGATCATTCTGGGGAGCTTTCAGTGGGCAATGCCAGTGATTTGGAAACTGAATGGGTTGAGCAAGACGAGCCTGGAGTCTACATTACAATTGGAACGTTGCCAGGTGGCACTCGTGAGCTTAGAAGAGTGCGGTTCAGGTGAGTGGCTCTCTTTATTCATACACACTACGAGCAATGTCATGTAACTTACAGTAAGGATTTTCATGTTTTAGTCTCATTTGCAAACCAAGTCAATAAAAACTTACAATGTTGCTTAGTTTTATGAGTAGTTTTAAGAAGGAAGACATGAAAGTTGTATTTGACTTTGAAATGAATGTCTGGTGCAGCCGAGAAAGGTTCGGAGAAATGCAGGCAAGGTTGTGGTGGGAAGAGAATAGAGCCAGAATTCAACAGCAGTACTTGTGAATTATGATTGACTTCTTCTACAAATAGGTTTCTAAAGTGTTCTATGATGCTTCTTAAGTGTACAAGATTCAACAGCAAGTTGGTTATCTTGAACTGTGAATTAGACCTCATTCTTGCTGCCTCCCCTTCTAACATGACCGTAAATTTTAGCCTAGTTCAACCTGGATGCAAAGGGTCCAGGAGAAAGAATAAGGGTGTGTTTGATTCACCCAATTCCATGGAAATGGGTGGAAACCATTTTCCACCCAAAATGTAGTGTTTGATTCACAATATTTTCCATGAAATTGGTTTCTAACTTTTATTAGAAGTTGTGCTATTCCTTGATTTGGTGGAATTTCAATTCTCACAAATATGGTGAGAATTGGAATTTTGCTACTGCAGCTATTTTTTTTCATTTTTTTTGGGCAATGGAAACCAATTCTAAGAATTATTGTAAAAAAATATTTTTCTTTCATTGATAATTTTCATATAAAATAAATTCAAACGAACACTAAAAAATAGATGATTTTCTTAAATTTTTTATTTATTATTTTTTTTCCTTTTTGGTGATGGAAACCAATGTCATCCCCAATACTAGTAAATTCTATCCTTTTAATTGATAATTTTCATGTAAAACAAAGTCAAACGAATATCAAAAACACTTTTATTTTAACATTTTTTACGTGAAAAATTATATCAATCAAATACAATAATTTACAATTCTCAGGAAAATAATTTTAGGCAATTCAATTCCCTAAAATTCGTTTTCCACCCAATTCAATTTCATGTTTGCAATCAAACGGACCCTAAGAGTAATTAATCTGAATTCAATCCCATACAAATTTTGGTGGTAACATTGTCGTTCGTGTTGCCACAGCTGCTCCTAAAATGTTCACTACTTGGAGAGGTAATTTCGTCTTTTGGGAAAGGTGAATAGGCTAGCCACCATTACTAAGGCCACGACAAAAGTGGGAAAATGAATAAAGTTCGTATCCGAAGAAGATGGTGAAGGACAACTTGAAAAGATTCAGATCACATTTAAGTTGTCTGTTATTGAGATCATTGAAGAATAATTATTTTCTTTTCTCAATCTCGATTTGCGTGATGTGCAGTAACATCATTTCAGCTCTTATTTTCAACCTTTTTTCCAATCTCGTAACATCGCCTTCTCTAAGTAAACAGAAAAGCAGATCTGAGAAATAGAATAGTATGCCAGAAACCGGGCCTTACGAAAATCTTTAGCACCTATAGGCTATAAACAGTAAGATTTGACAAAGACAGATTTGACAACATAAAATGCTGGTATAGACTATTCTTCGTCGTTAAGAACAATTGTAAAATTCACTACAAATCTAAATTCGAATTTCCGTCAATTGTTGGACCTAATTCTCTTCTGTCCAACTCTTCCGCCAGACTTTGTTGAATCGGCCTCGGACGAGCCCTCCTCCATGGATTTGGGGAAAGAGTTGGAAAGACCCACGTAGAGATCGACCACCGTTCTAAAATTGTTGTTGAGCTCTCGAATTAAACCCACATTTCGAGTCAAATTATCCGGGATCTTGGACTCGTGGTTCTGGTTAATCTTGTTGATTAACAGCTTGTTTTGATCCAAAATTTTTTGAACTTGCACAAAGTTTTTCTGAAATGTCTGAACAACTTTGCCTTCAAATTGTGCCTCACTGCCAATTCCAGAAAATAGATTGTCTTCCATATTACCTTCCAAACTCTGTGTAACCTCAAATTTTGAAACCCATATCATGAAATTTATTTTCTAAATTAGAAATAAAATCAGAAAAAGCAAGAAAAATAAAATGTATTCTTGTTCTCTATCTAAGCCTAAGGTAGCTGACTCTTTTATTGATGAAGGTACCTTTTCTTTTTTTCTTTTACTTGGATTTGAGTTCTAAGCAAAGTTTTGGTTCAAATGCTTAATAATTGTATCCTAAAAATCAGTTGTGTTTCAGAAGAAAATGAAATTTGAAAAACAAATATGATTCTTTTCCTCCAAATGGCCAAGTTTTCGTTCTTGTGAAGAAGTCACTTCACAAGAATCAACAAAAAGATCAATTTTTTGGCTAGGCCCAGAAGATTCCATAGGTTTAATTGACAAAAGAATTACAATTTGCAGACCATGACGGCTTTAACCTGATAGATTCACATAAGTACTCTCCTTGGAAAAAGGAAAGCAAACGAAACATGGAAAATATCTGCATAAATTAATTGACATGCAACCAAAGAAATCCAAATAAAACAAAACCAAACTCGGAAAAATTAGCAAATCTTCTCTGGGGTTACCTTGTAATTCAAAACCCAGGAAACTCCGTAGAAAATAGAAACCTCTGAAGTGGAAATTGGAGTCGCAAAGGCCCAGATGTCAGTTGAAATCTGAGCGTACACGTACTCACACAAACACTGAAGAGGATTCTGTTTGCTTGCGGAGGACTGGCGCCTGGTGGGTGGAGTTTTCTCTCTATCCGGAGAGAGAGAGAGAGAGAGAGAGAGAGAGACATATTTGTCTCCTCCTCGTTTACTTCATCTGCGAGATTCTCTATTCATTCATCGCCTGCTTTTTTCTACTAGGAATAGGAATAGGAATAGGAATAGGAATAGTATGCTCAAAAGTCTTGCCAGTCTCCTCACTTGGGATTACTCCAAAGTAAAGAGTTAATCCTAGCCGTTCCTCGCACCTAAAGGTGTGTAAATATAACATATACTAACAGTCTAACATTAGCCGTAATATTTATAGGATTTTAAATTGTACATAAACAATTACAAAATATGATGTAAAGGAAAAAGATTGAATGGAAAAGTTATTGTGTTTTAAATTAACAAATGATAAAGTACCGTGTGACATTATATAATTTTTGATATATATGTAACAGGATAGTAACATATACAAATATCAGGTGGTCACAATTTGGTCTCAATCAATTTTCTAACCACATTGTGAACAACGTTTTTTCAAAACCTAAATTAACACTTCCGTTTTGTTGCACATATACCTTCAATTTGGTAGTACGGTGTATAAAATGCACATTGTAATTTTTTCTTTGACTTATGACTATTTATTTAAATCATAAATGTAAATGAAAGTGGACTTCTTAGTTGAGATAAGTTTGTGCTTTCTATAAATGGGCATTTGAAGGCTTTTATCCATGTACATTTGCATTGCATCATCTACTTTTAACATATCTTGAAGTGACAATGCAATTACCATGACAACTTTGAGAGGAGTTGAAAAGGTAACCGGAAATTGAAATTTTGTTTACGAGGAACTTGACATTCTTACGTGCCTAAATTTGCCTGGCATTTTAAAGTAATTTGTAAAATAAACATAAATTAGGAAACTCTTACTTTTGTAACTTTTGAATGAGATGACTTGGTTTGAATAATAATTATCACTGACAGGGCAAAAAAAATCAGTAATTATCCAAGTTGTTATCTGTATGCGAAATAACTATTTGTTAATCAAATCAATTACTCTGCTTTTGTCAATCAACGAGATTGTTATTCTAACTTATTTTTCAATATTCGGTTGAATCAAAGAGTGTTTGGTTGGGAGATCCTGACATTCTTAGACCATCTCTAAAAATTGTAGATCGTTGGAGATCATTTTACACCAAATTTTATTTTAAATTATTTAATTACAAAAATATTTAAATTAAAAATTTTATTTAATTAATTAAAATATTGCATTTGTTAATAAATTGAAAAAAAATTAAATATAATACCATAAATTATAAAAATTACATTGAACGTACAAGAAAAATTTCATATAATGAGAAAAGACCTTCTAGAGTACTAAATTATTGTTTTAGTTAAATGTTGTATTATACTTTAATTTATGTTTTTAATATATTTATGTTGTTCTAGTGCTAATTTATTAATTAACAAATTGGTAATTTTGACTTTTTAATGAACAATTTTAACTTATTGTTGAAATAATAATAATTTATTAATTGATAAAATTTAAAAATAAATGTCAAATAAAATTAAGCATCACATTAAACTAATTATAAATCAATTAAAAGCTATTAATACTAAAATATTAAAGAGGGACGTAGATGGAAGAAACAATTTTTGTAAAATGGAAAGAGGGGCAAAATGGGGTTAAATGAAAAACTCTATATTTGGTGTAAATGTATATTATTAAGTCATCTCCAACGCTGCACAAAATCTTGCACTAAATTAAAATTCATCTCCAAACATTACACATTATTTAACCATTTTCTTTCCGTTTTTTAATTCTTTATAATATATTTATTTGAAATATTATTTATTTAATTATTTTATAAATACATAAATTACTAAATAAATAATTACGAAAAATATTAAATTCATTAATAAATCGTGTTTGTTATATTTTAAATTTTAAATGCAAAATAATAATAATTTATTGTATTAAAAAATATATAGCACAAATGAAACAAATACCTTTAATCGATTTATTTGGGAAAGAAAAATGAAGGGTAAAAATGACTTTATCCACTTTGCACCATTTTGCACTATATGATGCAAAGTTTGGTATTACATTAGAGGTATTTTGCACCATTTTTTGGTGCATTTTGGTGTTTTGGATTAAGCATTGGAGATGTCCTTACCATCTCCTTTTTTTCACACTATCGTCTAAATAATATATATTGTATTTTTTTGAGCTGCCCTTTCTATTATCTATTAGGTGGAAGAAAATATTATTAGAACTCTAGAACTAAGTCTAACTGGTACAATAGTTCATATTTGCGGTTTTCAGAAAAAAAAATTTCTTACACATGTGACTAAATAATAATATCTATATATCATCAAATTTTCGGATAGAGAATCAACTGTATCATTTTAATTTTTTCATGGTTTTTCTGTTTGTCACATTTTCAATTCTATTAATTATAATACATATTAAATAAAAGCCAGAATATTAACCGAGATATGTAACCTTCGATTCTCAGACTTACTATTTTATTATTATTAATTTTTTTTTTTTACATAGTATTAATGTGGATTAATGAGGCTGCTTTGGGCTTGCTGATTGCTCTCGTGAGCTTTTCTCACAGGAAATATTCAAATGACTACGAACTATTTATAAAAATGTAATGAGTCCCAGTGAAGAAGTATTTGAAGATGATTATATATATTAAAAATGATTATGCAAAATAAACTAGTAATTCTGACGTAGCAGAAGATTATAGAAAAGATGAACAATTACAAAAATGAGAAAACTCTCAAAGAAAATGTTATTGAATTCAAAAATTGTTGCCTCAAAGGGCTTACAATGCCTTAAATAGAAAAAAAATCTAGCAAAATTCGAAAAATAGAATAAAAATATGAGATAACTACTAAGATGGAAAAACCTTATCTTCAGGATCATCATCCAACAAACGGAATATAAATCCGAATTTTATGAAAAAAGATATTGCAAAAACAAAAATTACCATAAATAGCAAAAACGCAAAAACGAAGGATTTTGCCCAAAATTGGCCTTGCATCAGGGCCAAAGGCACTGAGTTTTATTCATTGTCTCGATTCCAATCGAATTAGACTAGCAATTCGTCAAAAACGAATGAACCCGAAGTTATCATGAAATCAAAAACCACACTTGTATATCTTGTGAAGGTCCCATTTCATTATAAACTCTAATTCCTTATGCACTTCATCAAATTCTAAACGATTAAAGAACCCAGGTAATAATTAAAATTTCAACAGAAAAATAGGTACTTGACCTGCTTGCCGTATAACAATTACAGTTTTTCGTATTCTACACAACATGAGACCACCTTGAAGCCCAGTGATTTGGATTCTCTTTAAGAATCTATAGGCCTCAAGAAGGCACTCATTCAATGTGACTACCAATTTTTTTTTTTGTCAAGAATGATAAAAATTGAATATTCAAGATTTTAATTTTCACTATATTATTTTAAACATTTAGTACATGAGTTTTTCTTTTAACCATTGAATTGAATTGGTAACCTAAAATTATCATTACTAAATGCTTCTGATTTATTTGACCTACAAATATTTGTATATCGCCAATGGAGAAAGAAGTCACATTTAATTAGCAAATTCATAGTACTTAATATAAGAATTGCATATTAATTATGATAAAGCAACACTCAGAAAAGAAACAGGGCTGTTTTTAGTATGCTTAGTTTGGACATTTTTAACAAATGTCAAGGTAGTCTAGACATTTCGATGTAATTCATGGTCAGTTTTAATTAAAATTGTCATTTTAGTTTCAAAAAATACATTACATTTTAGACATCAGTTAAATTGTTCGCTTCAAAATCTTATGAAGGTCGCTCTTAACAGGTTCAAGCACCTATAAATTGCCAACTCGACACTTGGCAAATGCGTTAGGATGCAAAGCTGTGGTTAATGGGAGGTGCATCAACGATTTGTACTCTACTCATGAGTCAAGTTTCAAGATTAAGCGCTGAAAATCGAAGAAACAAAACTTTGACTGAGTTAGAGAATATTCCCTACCTCATTGCTATGTGATTTTGTGGTACTTATAAAGAAGGTTTAAGCCAAGGTTATCCTCAACATTTTGACTATTTTTAAGACGATGGGTCGTCAATTTATTCGTACGAAAATCCTCATTTGATATCTTTTATAATCGTTCTCTCACTTAAATGCCTTCGCATTTTTGCTTAAAACAATATCTATATGCGACGTGTCCTATGTTATGGGGAGGTCTACCTTGATTTGTGTCGAAAAATTTATGATACCTTGGGTTGGTTGGTTGTGTGTTCAACTCTTTGTCGGTGGTTAGCATCTTCTACAACAAGTTCATTTTGAAAGTGGTTCAATTATGATATCCTAGGTGGTTGCAGGTGGTTTAAGGATAATCTACGGACTCAACTAGATTGAAGGGCAACCTCATGGAGCAAAATATAACGAATAATTAACACACTAAAAGCTAGTTGATTCGAAAATTTAGGTGTCAAATATCTGTCAATACACAATAATTGAAACGATTGAGAAAAATAATCTAAAAACACTACGCGGGTGAGATATGAAGAAAACCTAATGGACTTGTAAGGTGATTGATTAAATAGTAGAATTTTCCCTAAATAAAACGGACAGGAGAATGCCGTTTTGTGCACAGCTTTTGCATTATGGTAAAGGCGTGTTTAAGTTGGGGAAACAAAAGGGCCAAATGGGTAATGTCGTGTGTCAGCAGTAGGAATTATCAAATTAGATTTGCCCCCAGAGCATAGTCCAGTGGTGCAAAGGACAGGAGTGAGATTAACTCACGCCTTGTTGACAGTCACAGTGTGGGGGTTCTATTTCTGTGACATGGAATTGGACTCCTTATAGTTGCAGTTTACAGATAGCTCTTGTTTCCTGACCTGTTGGGTACATCCCGCGATTTACCTTCCTCATAAAGTTCTAGGGGCGGTATCGTGGGGGCCTCAAGGTTGGGTTCAACCTTTAATTATCAAATTAGACTCATAATTCATCAAGTAAAAAAGTCCACCCACAAATCATACATAGCCACGTGTATAACTTCTAGTCTAATTTTGGCATTCCACAACAGAGAAATAACTATTGAGAATGACTATAGACCTGCGTAACAGGAGATGATAGCCGACTCAATGACCACAACCTGCAAAATTTCAGAAAAATGAAATGAAAGGGGAACGAAAAACGAGGTTTTTATTGCAGAACGCATAGAACAGAGAGCAGTGACAATAAACGGATGCAGATATACATAGATTCTGAAGGAGGAAATTAAAAAAAATATCCATTTTGACATGATCATTTACAAAAACATCTAATATTTTTCAGTGTCTATTTTTTTTTTTATATCCAAGTATCCCAACTTTCACCAGACTAAATTTTGAATCCCCAAGACTCTTGCCCCTAGAATCTTGGAGGGGTAAATCGCGGATTATGCCTAAACTGGATCACAGGTCCCCTTCATTACCTGTATACTTTTGCGCACAAGAGACCTTCCTCCACAGTGATTACTCCATACCAAATATTTTGGCCGCAGGTTCCCACCAGGAATCGAACTCTCCACCCTGCCGCTGAAAGCAAGACAATGTTGATTGATCCACCAGTTGAGCTGTGCCCCGAGAGACGTTTTCAATGTCTATTTTTACAATTATTTGGATGAGAGTATCCCTAAATAACTTTCATGACAAGTTACATTAAAATGATATTCTTAATATTTCAAATGTCTTTCTCGAAATTTGAATTCGTCTATATTTCAAAAGTACACATGTCAAATCACAATATTAAATATTTTCAACATTTCAAATGTTGTTCTCAACATATTAAATGTCTAAAATGACATTTCATTTCGAACAATGATATTTTTCTACACTTTAAATATTATTCTCGACATTTCTGTGTTTAAAATTAATTGTGATTCGACATGTGCAATATGAAATTATTTATTTTTTTATTAAGGATAAAATAGATAATTTGATATCAAATTGGTCATTTATGTAAAAATTATCAAAAATCGACATTTTTAAATTGACATACGTAAATTGGGATATTTTTGCAAATGTCCCATTCTAAAATAACAAAACTATTTTCTTCCATATATCAGGGTTTTTGATGACAATATATGCACACACTTTTCTGTATGTACTATTGTGCTTCTTTTGTTTGGTTTTTGACATATACAAGTCTTCTTTCCTGAACTTTGAAGTTTGAGCTCAAGTCGATTGAGTGGTGAGGGTTTGTTGCGATCTTTTCGAGAGAACAAAAATATCAAAATAATAATCAGTCAGCATTATTATAGTATGAGTAATTGGCTGGGGTTTTCTCTGACTCCACACCTGCGAGTTGATGATGAAGAAGAAGCCTTTGGAAGAGATGAAAATCCCTCACAAGATGAAAACGCTCAAGAGGGCTGTTTTCAGACTCCTATTTCTATCATGCCTTTGCGTTCTGATGGCTCTCTTTGTGCATTGGAACCTTATAGGCGCTCAAATGGCACTGATGGTTTGCATTATCCTATTTTCTGCAACATTTTTCTTCTGTTTTTATGGTTTTTATCAACTGAAATGAATCTTGATACTTATTATATTTTTTTTCCCTTAGAGTGGAGTATGGAGACAGCAAACCCTACTGGGGAGGGTCCGAAATTTGAAGATTTTCTGGGGTGTTGTTACTCAAGTTCACCTCCGACTGAGCCTAAAGTTTACTGTCAATCTGAACCTTGTGAAATAAATGTTAACATGCCACCAAACTTGGATACTTCTGATGGAGGTGCTGACAGAGGAGAAACTTTCACAAACCCATCTTCTTTTTTTCAACCATATCACTATAGTTTAGTCCCAGCTGGTGGGCAGCTTGAAACCTGTGGTGCGAACCCTAGCCATGCCGCTAATGATGTGTGCCATGTAGCGTTTGATAGTGCTGAAACTTCAGTTTCTGGGTTCAAGTCCTGGATGCGCCAAACTCAGTTTCTGGCTGAGAAACCTCCAGCGGAGAACAGCAGTAATTTTCAAGTTCTTTCTCTTACTATGAGCCCCAGTTCCCAGCCGGGTCTGGCGGTGGGACCGCCGCCTTTGCACTTGGCTGCCGATAGTAAGAAGCGGACAGTAGCCAAGTCTACTGCTGTTGGGGAACCTGTACCGCGTAAATCGATCGATACTTTTGGACAAAGAACCTCTCAATATCGCGGTGTTACGAGGTAAATTGTTGTTTTCCAAAAAATAAAAAAAAATGTTTCAGAACCTCGGGATTCTGCACTTTACTCTTTTTTATTTTATAATATATACTTTCTCTTCTTGATTTGCTATTGATCATGATACTGTGCTAGGCATCGATGGACTGGAAGATATGAGGCTCATTTGTGGGATAACAGCTGCAGAAAGGAAGGACAAACGAGAAAAGGAAGACAAGGTGAGAAAATACATAAAACTTTTTTCCAATCACTCATGTTTATCTATATGCATGTATCTTTCTCCCCTTAAAGAATATACTGATCTGTTTTTTTTCTTTTTTGGTCCTTTCAAATTCTGGTTTATTCTTTTTTTTTTTTTTGCCTTCAGGGGGTTATGATAAAGAAGAAAAGGCAGCTAGGGCTTATGATTTGGCTGCTTTAAAATATTGGGGTCCAACTACTCACATTAATTTTCCTGTAAGTTGTTTTTTGATGTTTTCATGTTCTTTCAGTTGAGCCATTTCAATTACCAAAAGTGAAAAGATCAAAGGTTTTGGGGATTGACTTGAACTTTAATACTGTATAATCCAGTTAAGCGCCTATGAGAAAGAGCTTGATGAGATGAAAAACATGACCAGACAAGAATTTGTGGCCCATTTAAGAAGGTAGATATAGATATAAGCATATGTCTCTATTCTTTTTCTAGAGGAAAAAATTTGAACTTGATTAGTAAAAAAATTGTTTTTATATCGTCAGGAAGAGCAGTGGGTTTTCCAGAGGGGCGTCAATGTACAGAGGTGTCACAAGGTTGTGGCAGGAAAAAAAACTTGTGTTCATTATTTACTGCATTTTTTTTTGCAGCTCTTTCACTCATCACTTTTCAGTAACAGACAAATGCATGAATTAGATACTATGAATGTACATTGGACGTTAACGCACATATTTATATCTACCAACGGTGCATGTTTTTCTTTGTGACAATTTGATGGGTCTAATTTCAAGCAGGCACCATCAGCATGGGCGGTGGCAAGCTCGAATTGGAAGGGTTGCCGGCAACAAGGACTTGTACCTTGGTACCTTCAGTAAGTTTATGTTTATAATTTTCTAGAACTTATCTTTGTGATTATCTTCAGTGGTACATTCTAGTAATGAATTTATAACTAAGCACGTGAACTTGGTATGGATTTAACATCCGCACGAAAGCTTTGAAGGAGCAAGTTGTGTTACAATTTTTAATCTTGTGATCTTTATATTTATTAATTTTTTCCTAAAAACCTAGGTACACAAGAAGAAGCTGCGGAAGCCTATGATATTGCTGCAATTAAGTTTAGAGGGACGAGTGCCGTGACCAATTTTGAAATAAGTAGGTACGACGTGAAGAGGATTTGCTCAAGTTCAACCCTTGTTGCAGGAGACCTCATCAAGCGTTCCCCTAAGGACTCGGGTCCATCTTCCCTCGTGGAATACAATTCTTGCGCATCAATGGCCTCTTCTCCAGCTCTTCTCCCTATTACAAATGGAGAGCCTAGCAATGAATTGACAGAGATGATGTGGAATGCTGGCACTGATGAGCCTCTGCAGAACCAGGTTGCTGTGAATACTAATGAACAATTGGCTGGATCGACCAGCAGGAACTCCTCCAGCCTGCAAGGTCTGAATGGACCAGTCTCGGATTCAGCCAGAATGGATGTGGAGTTTGGAGGTGGTGCAAATTATCCTCAAGCATATTTCCGGTTACAAGGGGAGAAGTACGACGACGAGGGGACTAGTGCGAGTGATCCAAATTCTGAATGGGTAAATCAGGTCCCTTTGTTTGCACTCTGGAATAACTGAAGAATATTGGTTGCAGAATTGGAAACCTGGAAAAAAAAATGATTTGGCTTAGATTTACACATTTCATCAATGGTAGAATAATGTTCGCTTAGAAGTTTTAGCTACTCTGCTAGGCAGGTTTCATCATGAATGGTAGTTAAGTGAAATTCTAGAGTTCATCTGTTTTGTCTGTACGGTTTTTGATGACCTGAAAGAAAGAGAACCAACGAGAATTTTGTTTAGTGGCGAGTCTGTCTTCATTTTGTTTCCAACGTTTCTTTTCTGCTCTCCATTTATTAAAAGAACAGAAGTAATTTTCCAAAGAAGATGGAATGTCAAGTATCTTCTAGTCTTCTTTCCTTGTCAAAATCTACCTATTGTTGCCTATATTCCGAAGTATAATTACTTGTTATTCGTGTACATCATGTAAGATTTTCATTGTACGTAAATATTATCTCTTTATGTACGAAAATGTTAAAAACTACGGGATTCCCGTTTGACTTCAGGTATAATCTAACTTGTCTGACTCCGACCTCAAACCTGCCTTGATTTGCGCGCTCTTTAATATACGACGTACACTATAATCAAACAGCCAAACGCTCCTTTTCCAACTTCAACAAATGAGTATACCACCGTGCAGTTGTTTTAGGTGTCAACGAATCTGGTTGTGCCGGCTCACGAGTGCGTAGTCTGGTAAAAAATGTTCAACCTTTTTTAGCTCGACTCGAGCTCAAGTCCGGCCGAAATTTGGAGGTTTGACTTGGGTTTAACCGAGCTAAAGATTTTTTTTAATTCATGAAATATTCATAAAAAAATGTCAAATGAGTTATTCTCTTTGACTAAAATATGATAAAAAAAAATATTCATATAATTACGAGAATAAATGAATTAGAGTACAATTTTTATGTGTATAAATATTTTGATATTCACTTGTAAAATTTAAAATATTGGAATAAAAAATATTTTTTTTTGAATTTTAACAGTACAAGATAATATATAATATTATATTAACCCTCATATAATAAAATTTAAAATTTAAATCAATAAAATGTAGCGGGAATGCTAATGAATATGATAATAAATTTAAATATAGATAGTTATAGTATAATTATGAATATTAATTATGTAAGCATATTTATATATAAAATCTTAAATAAAGTATTAATAAAATAAAAAAAATTGTAGCAACAATCCGGGTTTTTGGAATAGTGTTTCTTTCTTTAGAATGGGTGGTTGAAAAAAAAAAGAAATTTTTTTATTTACGTGTAATATTATTTATGAAATGGTTGAAAATAAAAGAAAAAAAATGATAATGTACAATAATGTGAGCAAACGAGAGCTAAGCATTACGCGATTTTCTTTGAAAAAATCAAAAAGAAAAAGAAAAGAGAAAGCTGATTTTATAGCTATAATAAAAGAGGGAGGATTAGTTTTTAACCATTTGTATAATAGAGAAGGAAGATAGATGTATGGGTGGCTCACTGGCTCTGTTGTGAAGGCGAAACAACATTTTTTAATGAGTATTTTCTTTGTATTTAGGAGATAGATTCGGTTTCTGAGTTGCTAGTCCGTGAAGCAAGAATGTCACTTCAGGCTACAGCTGCAGATCCTATGGGTAATAGGTTTTTACAAATTCACACGACAATGGACAACCAACCTACGTACTTTGACGCCACACCAAAGACGTGTCTCTTTCGGAGCTACAGTCTATATTCATCCTTTAGCTATCATAATTTTTACGATAATACTATCGGTACATCGAGGGTATCGAAGCGTGTACATAATGGACAAGCGACGACCCCCTGTTGGAGGAAGTACCTGTCTTAGGTACACGTTTTGGTACTCCTGGATGTATCACAAGTTTAATTCTAATTTTTAATAAGGATAGTTCCAACAACGATCTCCAATCTTTCATTTTTTGTATAATTTACCTTAATATTCACTTTATATCAATCGCAGTTCCAAATATTTCAAAAATTCGCACTTGGGTCTAAATGGATGGAAACCATCCATATTGCCGTTGGTTGACCAAAAAAAACTCAAAATTCCATACCTAAGGCGAGTTTCTTTCGGAGCTATATAGTGTATATTTATCTTTTAGCTACCATAACTTTTAACAAGGATAGTTGCAACAGTGGTTCTTAATCTTTTATTTTTTTTTTGTAAATTTTACCTTAACCTTCACTTTGTACTAATTGTAGTTTCAAACCTTTCAAAAATTCGCACTTGAAGTTTAAATGGATGGAAACCATCCATCATGCCGCTGGTTGACAAAAAAAAGTTAAAATTTGATTAATTTGACCAAATAAAAAATGACAAAATGATACTTTGCATTTTCGTTCACATTAAATAAGTTAAAAGTTATACTAAAAAATAAATAAATAAATTATACGCACACACATATAAACCCACCTTAGTTCCCACTCCACCCTAAAACCAGAAAACCATCCATTTACCACCTTAACCATAACTCCCAAAGTTCGCAAAAGTTGATTGGCTTTACCTCCCACCTTCACTTCCAAAATACTTCAATTTTGTCCCTTGGACTATCTTAACTGATGCGATGGAATTCAAGAGAAAAGGTGCGAAAAGTGACCAAAATGAAAGAAAATAAAAGTTCGGGGACTAAAGTGTAAATAACCAAAATTTGAACCAAAAGGCGAATCGAGAATGTAAACGAGCTAAGTATCAACTTGAGGATAATCAGGATAATCAAAGGAAGAAAAAGAAGAAATTGGCCAAAACGGAGAAAAATGAAAATCTAAGGACCAAAGTGCAATTATCCAAAAGATGACCCGAAGGAGTAATTGAGGATTTGATTGAACCAAGCAATTGGAGGCCACTATTAATGTTTGAGTGAAAAGAATGGATAAACGAGATCAAAATTGAAGAGAACAAGTTTCGAGGACCAAAATGACAATTTCAGGAAGTTTTTACTACTATGCGGTCACATAGTAGTAATGCCCATGCGGTCGCATGCATGGCATCAGAGATTTCAAGGGCCAAAATATCTACAATGCGGTCGCATAGATCAATTTCGGGGCCGAATCCTGTAATTTCCTGTTTTTGTTAAAACTCTTGTGAAACTTCGTTGGGAAGCGATATATAAACCCAATCGTCAAATTGAAGAAGAACGTCTGGGGAAGAAGAATAACTCATATTGGAAAGGATTCTACACCATAATTACGAGGAGAAACGTGAAGATCAAGGAAATTACGCTCCAAGTCATACACCGGTGATGCCGTTTCTTACAACCATGATGTATTTTGTTCTTTTCTCCATGTTAGGCTAGGTTTTCATGTACTAGGAGATCGATGAATTTCGTGATATTATTTTTACTTTCTAGTTTGTGCACATTTGACATTGAAATACGTGCTTGAGTTTTGAATGATTTATACACAATTAATTATTTCAATAATTATGTGCACGTAATTATATGAATATAATGACTTATTTTATGCATTTAAGAGAAGGGGAATGAGTTCGATGGGTATAAATCATTACAGGGTCCCATAAGGGATAGAGATATACCGCTATGCTTTGCGTGAATCCTTAAATGCTCACAAAACCACATACATTCTTGTATACTTGCACTCATCATAGAAATATAGACTGGTGAGATATGAGAATATGTTCAACTTTACTCAAGAGAGATTGTTGGATAGAATTAAGAGCATTGATTCTTCAAAATATCAACGTGTTGTCAATTTGTGAAATTAGAGTTAAAAATGGACATTGCGTGTGGATTCGTGATCCTAGTGCAATTTTTATTCATTGATTTCATCAATTTTGCATTTCACATTCATTTTGCATTTATATTCATGTGAGTCATACATATTTGCTTATTAAGTCAAAATTAGAGTTAAGTGATGTTATCACAAATCTTGTTATATCTTTCGATTTCGGTTAAGGTGAAGTAGATAGAATTAAACTACTCAATTTCTGTGGGACGACATTCAGACTCAAATTTTCTACTTTATTATTTGTTAACGAACCGTACATTTGTGGTGATTTAAATCGAAATAATAATTTCGTGAACACTCAGCATAACGATAAAATAATTAGATTTCAAACTTGACATATAAATTTAAGAGCATGTTTGGCTACGCTTAACGGGCGGTAGTAGAACCATACGCCCATACCTGCTTTAAATCTATTCCTCAAACAAAATAACAAATATTATTATAATTGTTTCAATCAAAAGAAAATATGTTTATTTGATAGAAGTCAAAAGACTCCAGAATCCAAGATAATTGAGCAAACTCATACACAAAATTGTGGGCATAAAGCAATTGGTAGTATCCTTTAGCAAATAAAAGGAGGAAAAGCAACAATTTCCAATGCATTGAGATTCTCTATATAATGGAACATGCACGTCCATTCATGGCAATGGCATGTCCCATACCTTTATTAATTTCCTTCTCATTTTCTCTGCAATTCTGACCTTTCTTCCTTTCACTTTCAATTGCACAAATAATGCCAACCCATTGTGTTGCTCAGGGAACTTGAATAAATAGGAAACTTCAACTTAGTTAGGAAATAATGCGTAAATAAATATTTTCAGTATGTAGAAATTATTTATTTACAATTTTGACAAACAAAAGAGAATATGGAGTTCCAATTTTAAAATGTTTTTGATGACGTGGGAACTGGCAGTCGTTACCCTTCGAGTGCACACTGGGTAAACTTTCGGGATGATTCAATAGCCTACAAACCACGTTAGTCAAGTAAACCGCACTAGGCAAATTCGATGCGACAAGCTCAATCGAGAAAGTGTTGGTAGGTGTCCAATTTAAAAATGTTAACCTTGTTTGGAGGAATAACACAATATTGTCATCGTTATCTGATATGAGGTTTATCCTTTTTACACTAGTTAGATGGTTGCTCGTTCGAGTACACCATTTTAAAAATTATGTACTTGTTTAAGTCTTAGTTGGATTTAATTGAACTTAATGCAAGGATC